>NW_010337695.1:0-8280 GCF_000700745.2 Antrostomus carolinensis | reverse complement strand
CCTGGTGTAGGGATCCTCCTTTAGAAGGGGGTTTGACAAGATGATCTCCTGAGGTCCCTTCCAGCCCCTACAATTCTGTGATTCTGTGTGACTTTGCTCTACCCTACACATTGATTCTACTGCAGCCCTAATTTATATTTCTTTTCACGTCTCTCATCCAATCAGATTCCACTTTATGTTGTTTTGGTCACTTGTCAGGTGCAGATATCTTTGAAGTATTCTTTGAATTTTTAATGATTAAAAATCATTCTATAAACAAAATATAAATGTGCCTTTTTATGACCTCACCTTTCCTATCAAGGAAAATCTTCATAACTCTGAACACACAGAAGCTTAAACAAATGTATAAAATAAGGTATTTAATACAACACATGAAAGCAGGTAAAACAACTGTAGTTATTTCCTATTTCCTAAAAATGAATAGGCAAAGATGGCAAGTAAGTTTGAGGATAAGGGTAGCTTTTCAGAATGTTCCCTCTAAGCATAGCTTGCCCAAATCAGGAACACTGTTGCAACAGTTAAACTAATAAAAAAGAAACAAATCCCAAACCTTAATAAGATGTGTCATTGCATCCTTAAAAAACACCAAATCAAGGTACGATCCTCTAATACATTCATTGTATTGTCTCTGATACATCTGCAATTTTTCACAAAGAAATTCAAAGCTTGGGATCTGGAAAAAATACAAATAAAAAATCAGTGACAATACTAGAGTAGCCCTTCAGAATTTAAAACTGCACTGACATTTTTTCAAACTTGAGTTCATGTATTGGCCACATGTAATGAGATTATATTGTTAATTCACTATAGTGATTGTAGTTGTGTTTAAAGCAGAAATTTTCTGCTAATGGTGGGAAAAGGAGCAAGGAGAATAGGAATGAATAAGCTACATTTATACAGCATTATTAATTTTAACATCACTAGACTGATCTATTGCATCCTAACCAGAAAAATCTAGATATATGTTCACAAAAAAATGTGGTAGGTATTCAACAAAAGTTTCTGGATGATACGAGTTCAGCAATATAACATACTTAATAATTATAGGAAAACTTCAGTGTCAACTATTTTAAATGGAAATGAAATACCTCCTCATAAATTTTTGGTGGTTCAAACACAAAATTTTCTGGTTCATCACCAGTTGGTTCAGACATCTCCCGTAAAAAATCTACAAAATATGGTTCAGCTTGTAGAACTTCTGATAAGCCTGTATCCACATATTCCTCAATTGCTTTAGCAATAGCTTTATCAAACCAGGCTGTATCTTCAGGAGTAATAAATCTAAAAATCATAGATTAGTACAATTTAAAAAAATGTATTTCTAGTTATATAGAAAGAAAAATAGATAATTAAATACTAAAAAACCCCATGTAACATTTCAAAGAAAAATACATATTAGAAAATAGTCACAGAAATTGATTAGACAATATTAACAGAAATTAAATACTTCCATACTCTATAGTAGTCAATCCCATAAAACGTAAAACTCAAAAACAATGTGACTTTCCAGCTTTTACCTAGAACTAGGCAATGATAGATCATTTAATTCCTCAGATGAAAAAGGATGGAAAAAGTCGATTGATTTCCCAAATAACCATGACTAAGTGAGCCTTACTATCTTTCAACTTGCAGCAGAATAGCATCTTTTATGTTATTATAGTACTGCCTATGAAACTGCAGTGAGATAAGGAATAGTGAAAGAAAGATAGTAAAGGTCACTACAACCTGACTTCATTTTCAATTCCTCTTACACCAAAATCCATAATTAATGAAGGGTGATACACATTGGGGAATAGGGTGGTGGAAGGAGTAATGCAGATTGAAACAAAGCAAAGTCTGCAAAAACAAATACTAGTGACTCTATGTCATTATTTAAACTGTATCTACTTCCAATGATAAGTTCAAGATGGTTTTAAACAGTTCAAGATCTTTGACTACTGTGATTATCTGTGCCTGTGATTATCTGAGAAGCAATCAAGAATGATACACAGTAGTAACTGGTAAACCTAAAAGGCAAGAACCAACTGAATCCCAAAAAAAAGGGAATGTGGCCTGTAAATGTCAAACTACAGAAAAAAAAAAAAAATCATCTTTATTTCTTTTCCTTTTCAGTAATACATCCAAGAGGGAAATAGGAGAAAAATTAAAAACTGTACACAGTTTTCAAGTAAGTCAAAGAAGACTAAAGAACTGGCATAGAGACAGCCTAGATACACATTATGCAATTCATTATTGTTACAGGTTCTTAGTGATAATATTGTAATACTAACCACTATGGAATCTAAAAGCAGTGTGAAAGAAGATACTGCATGACTACACTCTCTCTTTAATATGTAACATATCTGTACAAATAGGTAACTTACATGTATTTTTAAATTCCTCACAACAGATAAAAAATATAAAAACATTTCAGTAAATGTCAGTGATATTTCTCCTAACTTTAAAGCAGAAAATAATACACGTAAAGCTTTATGACACTTTTACCTCAGTGGGTATGATCCTAACTTCAAATTCAAATTTAACAATTTCCTCTTTATATCAACAGCACTCTATTGCACATGTAAGTACTTATACATCAATTTCAGGTAAATTTTAAGTTTATATAATATAGAGTAGTTCAAGCACTTAGAAATATCAGCACTGTTAGACTTTGTAGTAGATTTACACCAAGTAGACTTTCTCAGATTACAGAGAAATAACTATTAAAGTCAGCAGAAAACTCTGGCCTTCATTTTCATATTCTTGATAACTGACAGATAATATTTCCTTTTAGATTCCCTGCACACTTTTCCTAAACTCAGCGTACATATCTAAGGAGAGAGGAGAAAGTAAGCAGCATTTTCATATTAGAGTTCCTCTGGGATATCTGAAGTGGTTATAATAGCAATCTTACTTCCTTGGCTTTTAACTCAAGTTTGTTAATGTAGCTTGCTGGGGAAAATGAGAAGGCATCCACTGGCTGATTTAGAGCTCTCATGGAGGAAAATAAGGGATTCTAGAAGATACAGGTAGGGACGGTAAACAAAACTGTTTGTTTTGTTTTGAACTGTTTCTAACATTTACCTGAAATGGAGGGCAGTTGTTTCCTCCACCACTTTTGGCAACGTGTAATTCATCTCTAAGTTTTACATATCTTGTTTTGTTTCTGTTTCAGCTGAGTACATGCTAAAGTGTGCATAAGTATGCTTAGGAGGATTTCAGTTTGTCCTTCTTATCTTTTGAAAACAGATGGAACTCCTTATAATCCTTTTATACCTTTGCTCTTTCCTTTATTTTGACAAGTTACTGGAATAATAGCAATTAAGCCTGACCGTGCTTGCATACAATGCAATTTTTATGTATGCATCTTGCCTGCTACCATGCCAAATTATCTCCACCAGACTGCATTTATGTAGTTGGCATCTTAAAACAAATAAATTCCATTTTAGTCTTCTGCAACTATGTTAATATTGAAAAAATTCTGGAAATGGTAGGTTAACTCCTAAGCACTTGCAATTTCAAGGCCTTTAGGTTTAATTAAAAGCAAAAGCAATATAATATGCCCTCTTATGTCCATGGCAAAACATTTTTAATTCCTTTCACTTTGTGATAGTTTTATAAAAGCAGTGTAATGAAATACACATACATATTTTTAAGAGTCAATATTTAACTATAATACTTTAATTATAAAGCATTACTTTTATAAAAATTATGAAGGCCCTTCCTCAGGAGATAAGAAATAATTATATTTGTGAAAATCCTCAGTAGCAGTGGGTATATGTCAAGTTTTTACTGGCAGCTACAGTACTACATCTAGATTTTCACAAGAAATTGAAACACTAAACACAAAAATACTACTGGATCTTTAACACATACAGCTCACAACTGATATCTGTTGTATCTGTATCACAACTGTTTTATGAATAATTTAAAGGAGATTTAGAGGAGATGGGCCATTTTTCACTTATAGGCATGTGATGCTTTTTTCTGTGAGATGATCAGAGCAATTTGAAATTATTCTCTATATATAAATTTAGGACACAGTACAATCCTCTTTCTTACAGAGGAACTGGCTGAGTGTAGCCAAAGAGAGAGCATAAAATGTAGGCATATTTTTGGAGTTCTCCATCCAATTACTGGTCTAATCTATCTCTATATAGGATGACATTTGTTGGGATAATACTCCAATGTAGATGGCATGTAAAATAAGACAATTTTTTTCATATTGGTCAAATAAAGTTTATCATATTAAGAAGTTTTACGGATGTATGAGGATAAATGAAGTAAATTACTAAACCTACTAAATATAAAATGCTATAGTTATTTTACCTGTCAGCAATTACTCTGGTACATTCATGCTTAAAAAGTGTTAGAAGGACCGTGCTGTTGTTACATTCTTCTGCCTTTATAGTTAACATGCCCTGCCAAATTCTAGAAAGGTCTCGAAGGTTGAAGATATAGTGGAATTTAGATGGTGTAGGCAGCATCTTTGTCTAAAGAAAAATTTGTTAATATTCAAGACCAGTAACATTTAGAATGATTCAAGAATAATATACATTATAATTTCATAATTAATAATGCATATAAAATATAAAAATAACAAATCTACAATTTTTCACACATGATCATGTGGGCAAACTCCTTCTAAGAAGTCATCCATTCCTGTTTGGAAGCAGGATCTAGCACTAAATGTAAATTCCCAACTCTTATAACATGTAATTATTTCATATGTTGCTCTGGGTTTTACAAATTAAAAATTATAATTTATAAAGAATTTCATTCCCTGCTCCTTAGTTATAGTGAACAGAGCTTTGACTAACAATAGGAATGAAGGGACTGGTATTTCCATTCATCTGTCTTGTTACTGAAATCTGATATTTTTCCAGATTGTGTCTCCAGAACTTTTTTAGCCCATCTTCCTCCTGCTTTTTTTTTTTTTTTATAGATATATTCTTAAGGAGTATGTGCCTAAATTACACTAATAAGCACTCTGTTTACACTGATTCTGATAAAACTTTCCCTGTGACTTATACCTTCGTCCACTGCCACAATACTCTGCCTGCTGGGACCAATTTTTTCACCATATCACATACTTCAGGATCGAAATTTCTGCATGAATGAAAGTATCCACAGCCAATAACACCTGAGAAGATAAAATGCAATATACAATTAATCTCAAGTTGTAGAATATAGTAAGGTAGGCTGTGAGCAAGACATGCAAGTACTTATTTAAAACATTAATTTTCTTTAAAATTACAGATGAAATTATTTTGTCTCTCTTGTCCATGGCTTTTCTGAACTGGTATAGAAACAACTGGCATTAACTGCTGGCTTTTAACAATATACTGTACTGACAAAGTTAACAGAATTGAGAACTTTAGCAACAGAGGGTATTTAAGAGAGGGCAGAGGTGGAACGGTAATCTACATAGTAATAGTAGTGCTCATATTCTTCCAATGAGTGCCATTATTTCTTATTAATTATTTTGCTTGTCCAAAATTAGAAAGATAAGCATTCAAAGGTGTTAATTTCTCTTCCATGGCGCTATTTTTGCTCTAATACAGTTTCAGTCTTTTCACTGGAAGTACTCTGAATTTGCATGATGAAAGTGAGAAAGAGAACATACTTTTATACATTTTAAGTCAACTATGAAAAAAAAAAATACTAAAACAAGAGAAAGAAGTACCAAAAATTTTGTCTATGGATGCATTGGATGGCAATGTACAATTGAATACACAAAACTGTCTTTTTAAACGCTGGGGAATATCATTACGGCCTCCTCCAGGATGTATCATTGCTGCTATGAATTGTACATCTACAATTGTAGTGAAGTCTCCAGGCTTATCCAAGCTGTACATTCCTTTCATTTCCATCATCTGACGAACGATTTCATTTGTTACCTGTAAGTTTATGTAACTTGTAAAAATTAGAAATTCCAACAAGAAAAAAAGAAAATATACCCTGATAATTTAATTTCTTCTTGTAACTCTACCACTAATCCCTAGAGAGAGGTTTTCACTTTAATCTAAACTCGGATTAAACTATCTTTCTTAGTCATATGGGAGATCTTGGTTTACATGATTTTAAACAGCAGCAAAATACTTTCAGAACAGTACTACCATATAACATCAACAAAATGTGTTTGCATTCCTTTCAACTAAATAAAGTTAAGGGAACAAACCGGAAAAAAAAATATTTTTTTTTCCATATTTTCTGCTGGACATCCAGCTCCAGATGTTCAAGCTATGCTTTTCAGTTCTCCCTTGGGCCTCCTTTGTAGCAAAACAGCTAATTGTTTTTTCTTTTAAACAGGAAGCTGTTTATTCTGAAAAGGTTATTCACTCCACATTCCACTCTATAGCACCTGTATGGATCAGGAGGCACCAGAGTTTGTCCCTAGAGCAACAGCTCCAGGAATATTCAGCAAGCCTTATGTTCTCACACGCCCCAGCAAAGCCACATGATATGTGGCAGGGCACTGACCACAAACCATCATCCTATTAAAAATATTTCAGCAACGTCTTGGGGCCATAATGGAACATCTTCCATAATGGAGATCCTTCCTATTATTGAACATTGCCTGGGCCTGTGAAGGCTTTGCCTCAAACACAAGCAGCTAAGTCCTAGACTATGGTCAGCTAGCTCAGTGTTGTGGGTTATTCAATGCTAGTTTTGATTTAAAAAAAAAAAAAAAAAAGTTTTCTCAGGTCAGAGCAAACAATGCAAATCAAAGAACTGATATATATATTGGCATTTAAGAAGAAGGCCACTTCAGAGACTAAATATGCATGCTTGACTTCCATTTTGACAAAAACAGATTTCTGAAGACAATAACAACTATTCAGTCTGCATAGACTCACTTATATCCATACTGCCACTTAAATATTTGTTCAAGCCCACTCTCACAATGAAATCTACTACCCACACTGTTAACAAACCAGCTCAGTGCTATGAGCAGCCTTAACCCAAACTATGAGCTTCAGAAGCCAGAGAGCCTGAGCATTCAAAACGGCAGAGGCCCCAGGTTTCTCACTTGTTATTTACACTGAGACAATTTTAAAAGTAATGGTAAGCATATTTGGTCTTTATGTTAGAATAGATATTCCAGAAGACCTAGCATCCTGGGCTAGAAATACTTCAGACCTACTATGGGAAAGAACTGTGAGACACTTTTGCCTGATTTTGGGTCTGTATAGGCATATGAATGTTACACATCCAAATTGTGCATGGGCTCATCAAAAGCCAATAATCTTTAATCCAGTTCATAAGCCAATGTGTTACCCCTGAATTTGGACACAGCCTTTATAACTTTCTCCGAGGTATCACACTTTTGTTTTGCAAAAAGTTTGTTTACTAGTGCTCTCAAATTAATGTCTATCTTGAAATTAGTAATATGGTATTTTAGTACAGTGATGCTTTATTTAGTCTTACAAAAACATGAAAAAGTGGAGATAATATAAGATATGACATCATTAGCCTACATGTCTCTTCAATAACTCTTAATTTGTGCTCTTTTCTTTATCAATGCCCCATAATTAGAAAGCATTTCCAATAATTAATAGTTATTTAAGTATTGAGGAAGTCCACCGATTGCCATGTATATTAAAAAAAAAAAAGTGCAACAACTTGAGAATAAGACATATTTGTTAAAAAACAATTTACCTGATCTCCCCATTCATTGATAACTGGCATATTGATATCATCAATAAAAACAGTCATTTTCCTGCCTCCAGGAGGTCCATAAGTACTTCCAACACGTTTATCCACATAACTCTCTATTGTCCTCTAAAAAGTAAATAAAATTCTTGTTTTGCATCTAAAGCAACAATATTTAAAATGTTTTGTTAAAAAATGTGTTACTTAATGCTTTCTGCTACAGCACTTATCCAGTGATTTTCTCTTTTTCTGAGTAGTTTCATCTCTGATTCATCGTTAAGGAACCCTATTCTCCTGTTTACCACACTCATTCCTAATACAATTCCCCAGCCTTAAGACTGTGTCCTGCAACCTCCCTCTGATTTTTAAAAAGTTTTCAAACTTGGAAATTATTATTTCATTATCAGCATTGAAGCCAATTATTATAATGAAGTCATCAAACTAAAATGACATCAATTTTAGTATGACACATTATCTCTGTATGAAACATTACATCTTCTGAATTGTATTTCAGTCTTCTAACATGTCAAGATTGAGAAACTGCTATGAGAAAAGAAAATTAACAGTTCGGAAATTATGAATTCTGCTGTGTATTTTTTTTTTCTCTTGCTTCACAAATCTTTAAGAGATAGTGGGAAGATGTAG
>NW_010337694.1:203528-213681 GCF_000700745.2 Antrostomus carolinensis | reverse complement strand
GGCGGGAGCTCCCCCGTCCCCCGGCCCTGCGGGGCGCAGCAGAGTGTCGTTCACCCGCCCTCAAACCCAGACCTGCTCTGGTGTCTCCTCTCTTTCTCCCTGTCTGCAGTTCTCCGCCTGGCAGCGCCCAGGGCCAGGCTGTGCGGTCACTCTGAGTTACGGGTGCGGGCCTTGGGGCTGCGGGAATGGGAGAGGCTTCATTGCCAGCACTGGTGACCTCTGTTTTGGGGGTGTGGTGTGGTCCAGAGGGTTCAAAGCCTCCTTGCCCAGGTTGGAGTGTGAGGGGTAGTCAAGCTGTGATAGCCAGAAAGTGCATTAGCAAGGGGATTTGGGGGAAGGAGAATGGTGCAAGTGATCAATGTGTTGGGCTAGCAGCTCCATGCTCTCAATATTTCTTTAATTTTCGTAAAACTAGGGATTGATTTATTGGTAAGCCCCAGTGGTGTATTTGCCATTGTCACATTAAATATCTCAGTTCATTCATATGCCATTCCAGGCAAATTCGCTTCCTCTGAGACAGGTAGAGGTGTAATAAAGCTATCACCAAGCAGGGAGTGCTGACATCTTTGTGCGTGAAAGATGTGACAGTGGAGAGATCCAGATAGATTGTATTTTGTTCAGCAGTTTCAGCAGGTGCTGTTGAGCAATTGCTTTTCCTTCTTGAACACAGTGTTCTTCCAGATTACACAGGGCTTTAACTTTTCACCTCTTTTGTTTAACTTGAATATGAGACTGGAGGAGACATAGTTTGTAGTGTGCTTAGTGTGATGACACATCTTCATGTTCCCAAGCCCAGAGGCTGGATAGAAGTAAATGTGTGTCTATCCAGCCAGGTGTTTTACGAAAATGTAAGCGCATAATGAGTGCTTGTAATGATAGTGCTGGGGTGATTGGTTCCAGAAAGCAATATTCCTTCTTCCGGACATGCTGTGGGGATAATTTTTACACTTTTTTGGCATATGGGTTCTCAGCTGTTGCTACAAAAAAAAAAAAAAAATCAAAGTCTGAGAAACTAGTTAAACTTTTACCTTACGTTCAAATATGGGTAGAGTCTAAAATTGTTATTATTTTGACAGCAAAGCAGGTTATATCTGTAACTGGCACCTTTGGATCTTGCACGGTCGCCCTTGCTTGGATCACTTGAAAATTGTCATCTGAAATGATTCCTTATCCCAACTCTATTAAAAGGCTGATGCTCTTTTAAAATGTAGTTTATTTTTTGTACATACTGAATCCCCAAGTTTACCGATGCGTTTACCATTGTTGGGTTTTTGATTGCTAATTTGTCCTTTAATGGCTTTGCATACACTTTGCTGAATGTGATTGTAAACACTCAGATGCGGAGATTCAACTGGAAATGTGTCAGTGAGGAGATGTAGCAGTTAGAAATATTTATGACAGCCAGCGTGCTTCAGAACTGTTTCTGTGCAAAGCCTTGCAGTGTGGACGTGTCTTTCAGGATTACAGACAAGCCCTTGTCTTTGTCATCAGGAAAACACAAGCGTTTTAGTGGTGTTGCCAATATGTGTTGGAGTCCTAGCGAAAACCCAGGAGTCAGATCTCTTGCTTCTTGCTGTAGATTGACAGTTATGAGGGATATTAAACTGCTTGGCACGTGATCACTGTGATATACGCTGCATGAAACCTGGACATATGTGTCAGTTATATTTTTGATGGCTATGTAGTAATGAGTCGTTTGAATGAAAGATTACTTAGAGAAAATTATCAGTAGCTGCATCAGACTGAAGTTAAAGAAATCAAGAAGTTCCCAGCAGTCTTGTAAGCTTTCGGCTTGTGTACAGCTGCGGGCGAAAAAAAGGTGAACTGAGTGTTGGGTTACGCTGTTGGGTCAAGCTTCACGTTGGAGCACGTCATATGGTATGTGCAAGGCACTCTGTGCCAGGACTCTGGTTAACCTGGCTGCTGTTGCTTCTTGGTAGCCTTCAGTACTCAAGACATTGCAAGAGAGAAATTTATTTTTTTTTTTAAATATTGTGTCAATATCAATCTGTTCAACAGAATTGCGTTGTACCATAAAGAATCTTAGCGTGCTCCTTTCCAGAGGTCGTTGTATTTCAGTGATGATGGAAGAGATCCCTAATATTAATCTGGGAATGCTTTCAGATATTTAACATAAAGTTTGCTATATACTGAAATGGAATATTATCTACCTAGGGAATACTAGGCAGAAAAAGTTAAATGTATGGAAATTAATTGGGCTTCGAGGTGCAATTTCTGAATTACCAATTACACATTTCTGTTAATATTTTTTTTTTCTGCAAGAGTTGAGCAACTAAGTCTTGTTACAAGACAACTAATTATCAGTGTCAGACTCGTCTCTTATGCCTCAGTTTTTAAGTAGAATGATACTTTCTGTCCTAAGTGCTATTACATTTTCCTGTGTTTAGGAAAATTGCTCCTGACAGAGTTGAAGTGGGGTTTAGATGTGTAAGTTACGTACTTCCATACATACAGCTTCAGAGAAGGATTTTATATAATTTTATACTGCACAAATCTCTTGCAGTTTGATAAAAACTAATAATTCTGACTGTAAAAGGTACATAAATATCTTATTTAAAATATTATATGACTTCAGTGTGAGATTGAATTACTTATGAATTGCTTTAGTACTAAAGCTATTTCTACATCAGAGAGATTTGAAGTAATTAATACAATTAACATTTATCACCAAAGCATTATTTTCTCGTAGAGCTCCTTCCTAAATTTCTGTTTACGAAGAAGTCTTGCATTTCCTTCTGAAATTACCCAGTTATCAGATAAATGGAGTGCTCTGTGTGTTTGTACATGTGTGTCCTATGTATTTTTTTAATTGCATCTGTGTGTTCACTTGATAACTGGCCAGGGGTCTTTGAGTGATTATTGAGAGGAAAGAAAACTTTGTGTGTGTGTGTTTGAGGTTGAAGTTTCAGTCCCATGGACAGGTGGCATTAGATGTCTGCAGAGCAGTTTAATAGTCATAAAAACCAACTGCAAAATATATGTATTGTGATGCCCGTTTCTGCTGTATTTGCAAACTGTGTGAAGTCTCAGAGTGACTCGTTTCCTTAATTCCACTGAAAAGTTATAAAATACTCCGAACTCAACAATGACTTCATTCTCATACCGAGGTGTGAGCTTGTTGAATGCAGCCTTTAATACTAAGTTTCTGACTTGGCAAAGCTAATTTCACTGTTCATAGAAATAAGTGGACGTTTGTCATGGAATATTAAAACACAAAATGTGATGTCTTTTTGTCTGGAAGTTGTGGTATACAGTAGGTGCTCTTGCCAGCTGTGTTACACAGTGTTTTCACGAAAGAATTTGAACACAGACTCTAACATAATACTAAAAGGTGTTTGTTATTTTATCCATTAGCTGTAAAAATATTATAAAATTTATAAACTTTTCACTAAGGAAACAGGGTGCTAAAAATAAAGCCATAAACAAGGAGGGTAAGATAAGGCTGCACAGCAGTATATATGAAAGGAAAAATACATTTCTGGTGTTATGTGGATATAATTTCATCCTCATCCTGTACCATGACTGCAGGAACATAGCTAAGAACCTCAATTTTTGAAGCAGATTCTCTGCAGCATCTCTTAAGTAGCACAGAGAGAATTGCACAAGTGTGTTTTATAATGTAAAATAATAGTTGATTTGTTGATTTTAGATTTCTCATAACTTAGGAATATAGTCTTCTGAAAAATGGCTACTTAAGACAAAGCAGTTGGGAACTGGTGGCGAATTAAATTAACATTAATTGAATTGTGAACCATTGTTGCTCCTCAGAGGTGCTCTGTAAAGCTGTAGAGTGTGATCCTGTGCTGCTGAAGCCAACGGTAGCTTTTCTGTCGATTTAAATAGGTGTGGGGTTTGGCTTAGATCCATGTGAGTTCCACTAAGTGGGCCTGTGGCATGGTTAGAAATGTTTTATTTGATCCCTTTTGGTGTTAAAGTAGGATTAAAAATAATAGAAATTTTCTGAAGAGTAGGCTGAACTCCTTTCTGTGTTTATGTGTTTGGTTTGGGACACTGGGTAAGATGAGTTTCATTTTTTAAGTTAGTATTCAGGTAGAAGTTCTAGTGCATATATATATATAGAGAGAGAGAGATATAGATATAGGTTTTGTCATTATTTTCATCCTTAGCTGTAAGGAAGCTACCAAGATTCACAAGTTAATTATACCTCAACAATTTTCTAATGTTAGATAGTTTACATTAACACATAGGAGACCATATTATCACTGTACAAGCAGTTATAAAGTTAGGGAAGTAGTTATGCAATTTTGATTCTTGGTTTTAACCAGAAAATCTAAGAATAAAATGTCACGTGTTGAGACTTACAAAATCCTTATTTCGGTAACTGAACAATTACAGTCTAATGTGTGATTCTCTTTAATCTCATAAAAAATTTTGGAGTAGCTAAAATTGTTGAGTTGGGAATTTAACTAAAAAAATGCTTTCATATATAATCACCTGCTGCCTTTACACGCTCCTTATGAAATGTAATTCCAGAGCTTCACTTACGGAGTTCTATTACTAAGAACTGAAAATGTACATTTAAAAAAAAAAAAAATTATTTTTAATTCTTATATCATTAACTTTTTACTTTTATTACTGGTATATTTATAACTCTGGAGCAGAATAGGTCTCTTTCCTCAAACTTCATTTACATTTTGTAGCTGAATTTGGTATCATTTTTTACTATGGCACTTATTTCCTTATTTTATGTGCATCTGGCAACTTTCTGGATATGACTCTGGAGACTCATGAGGTGAAACCTTGTGCATTTGTAGCATCCTTCAGCATGACCCTTTCTTTGGACAAAGAGAGAGAAATATTTTGACAGGTATTAAAGAGGGGAGCTGTCTTCATCCTAAATACAGCCTCTTAAGTTTTCCAGTAGTGTATACAGAAAATGACTTTGCATCCTCTGGACTGCAGCTTCTTTTTATTGTTCTTTTCCTTGAGCAAATAGGTGTCAGGAAGTGAACTCAAGGGTCACAGGAATGAAAATGTGAATCTGGGTTGTTAGTCCCATGTTGGGCAATGTGACTGTTTTCAGTTTGGCTAAGAGAAGAGAGTATTTAGGATTTTTTTTCTTTTTTTTCTTTTTTCTGAAAAGAATCTCTACATATAGCACGTAAGTGATTTACTTTCTCATTTGAAAGTAAAGGTGAAATAAAAAGAACTTGCTTTTGCGAGTTGCATGTGCAATCAAACTATTGTTTCTTTATCTGAGTAGTGTTCTGAAAAGTTATATGAGGCAAAGTTCTCTTTATGGCAAAGATCTGAATGTGATATTTTAGTATCTAGAAATGCAGACTAGTCACAGCAGTTGAACTGACTTACAGGTCCTGTGTGCTTTGTTTCTGTGGTTTTCATTCTTTCTCTCTCTGTAGAAGTTGGTCAGACACCCAGCTCATACCGACTCCCTGAGCTTCAGTCACCTTGTTACGTACTAGTCAGGGCAGGCAGAAAGATCCGATGTGAAACCATCACAGACTACAGAACAAGAAATCTCCTTTATCAAGTTGCTGTTGTGATTGTGTGCATTCTTAGAACCCTTTCTGACTGAGTAATTGAAACCACTCTTGAAAAAAAATCCTCAAGGTGCTAAATACTTTTTGTTTTCTTTCAGACAAAATCCGGAAACTACCTTTGAAGTATATGCAGAAGTGACCTGTTCAGGAATCGGTTGCATTGGGAAAGGTACTGTTCTGCACTGTAATTCTACCTATTTATTGGCTAAAACAGTTCTTAAGAACCCTATGTTGTGAGATAATGAAGTATATTTAATATTCTGCTGTTTGAGCTTTTAAAGGTCTCTTAATCACTGGTTCTGCGGAATCTTTTACAGTTAGGACTAATAATGAGAAATCCTTGCCTCTATCCCTGATTGTGGGCATTATTCTGATTTCTTTGACTGTTTTGCCTTTTTTGTCTTTTAAAATAGAAATAACTCTTATTTCATTAGGCTGGAAAAAGTAAATGCATTTTCAGATTTGTATTTGCTACTCCTATAAAGAATGGGTAGTTTTAAAACAAAAAAGTACTGTAAAATTTCTTGCATAGAATTTATTTTTACTTCCTCTTTCTTACTTGTCTACAGAAGTATTTTTATCTGTTCCCAGAATTCTTCCTTCGATCAAATGATTTTATCTAGAAATAAGGCAGGAGAGCAGCTGTGATTTGATTACCTATTTTTACCAACCATTATTATCAAGTCTCAATTATACAAATATTTTTGTATATGATTTCTGACAAGTATTCCTAAGTTTATGCTAGAGAGGTCCCAAAACTGCTAAAACCAACAGGTAAGTTATACTTGTGGATTTTTGATTGCACTTTTTTCTAAACCTGAGGAACTTGATCAAATAAGCGGGAAAATCAAAGGCTGAAATTCATAATCCCAGGATGTAGTTCAAGATATTGTTTTGTGAGATCAATCTCTAGAATGTTATGAAAAGGAGGGATGTCAAAACTAAATAATTATGATTAGTCAACATATATTGAAGTAATATTCCTTTTATCTTTTATGAAATGGTCATTGTATATATGGTATAACGAACCAATAGGAAGGATTTTCATATTTTATTGACTGGAAAGCCACTTATCTGCTTTTATATCTGTATTTGTTTGTTACAATCAGCAAAAGTCAAATAGCTGTAACTCTTTCCTTTACTGCCAGAGCCTCCATAGGAGTTGTAACTGGAATACAGTGTTGGCTTGTCCTACTGCTATATACCATCACGACTATTTGATGTAACTGCAGGAGCCCTTTTAATAACTGGTCTTTGTTTCTGCACATCTGACCTGGATTCTAGTGCCAGAAAATCTGAACAAATTTGACCGTAAACATTACATTGTACAGTACTAGTGTCTGGGTATAATCTTCTCTTTGAAGTTTGTTTGCATCCCCCTGGAGGGATTAATTCCCTGCTGAGGGAAGGTGGGTTAAAAAGCACGGAAACTACTTTACAGGTTTTTAATTGGAGAATTTAGTATACATTTTGTTCTATAAACCAACTGATTCTGTGGGAGTTTTACTTGGTTGTGTTTTTAAGTTTGTTATATGCACTTGTAGGTGCAAAATCTTCAGAAATTGTTTTTAGTGAGCAGAAAAAATGTTTTATAATTGTTTTTACAACTTATATATTCTGGAGTTATTAATTGTCTCTGAATAATATTTTAAAAGATTTTTCCCAACATTTTTTTTTTATATTTAAGAGATGCCCTTTATCCTCAGGAATCTTAGATTAGTGTATCCCCAAATATTCAGTCCTATTCTGAATGAAGGTTGTTGTTTGGTTCTCTGCAGCATCAACTGCATTTATCAGCCATGCTGTATCCCAGGCAAATCACCATTCCAGAAATAGAGCCCTAAAGACCTCCATGTAGTTTTTTCTACTTCTTGCCTAGCTGTTCTATGCCAGAAGAGCAGGAATATGTCTGTTAAATGGCAAGGAGCTGTTACTGTTAAGAAAAACAAAATGTATAGAAGTTGTGTAAGGAACAAATTACCAGGCATGTTTAAAAAAATATTTCTTCCTGTGTAATGGATGCAAAACTAACTAAGAGAACTGTTTTTGAAGTTTGTGTTTAGTACAACAGTGCTATTGATCACTTACAATGCCCTTAATTGAAATAAACTGTATCGATCTTCTGACATAGTCTAGAGGGGAGTGAATTGCTCCAAAGCTGTAACAGTGCTAGTGTGGGAGATTGGCTTGTGGGGTGGTGAAACGTGCCTCTATTTTGTTTTATTCACAAGTGTGTGTAGCAAAGGATGTTTTCCATGGAACTCCATGTAACATAGTTAACTATCAACTGCAATTAAAAGCTTTAATGTATTTCGTAGTTGACTTGCATCTTGCTGAAATGGAAGATACTGGCTTGTGTTATTAACTGCTGACAGACAATTGTACATTCAAGTAGCTTTGTTGCTCCTGTAATTGTTAATGATCTAGCATAAGTGTTTATCTGGTTAATAACTTTTGAAATGAATGAAAGCAGCATTATCCATTGAGTGTCATATAGAAGATTCTCTCTTAGTTACCAAGATAGTTGACTGCAGAAGGACAAAGTCTGTTCTGGGCTCCAAGAAAGACATCAATAAACTGGAACAAGTTCAATGGAGGGCCACCAAGATGGTGAGCGAGCTAGAGCACTTGCACTGTGAGGAGAGGTTGAGAGTTCTGGGCTTGTTCTGCCTGCAGAAGACTTCAGGGAACCTGAATAGCAGCCTTCCATACTTGTGAGGAGTTCATCAAGATGAGATATCCAGGCTCTTCACAGCGGTGCGTGGCAGGAGGACAAGAGGCTGAATGAAGAGGTGTTCTAACTGAATATCAGGAATGTGTTCACTGTGAGGACAGTCAAGTATTGGACCAGGTCACTCAGAGACGTCCTTGGAGGTTTTCAAGACCTGACTGGATCACAACCTGAACAACCTGGTCTGACCTCACACTTGGCCTTTATTTGAGAGGAGGTTGGACTAGAGACCTCCCAAGATCCCTTCCAGCCTGAATTATCCTATGATCCCAAGATTTCTTTCCTAGAAATGTAAGCTTCAGGAACATCTAGAGGATGTTTTGTATTCTTAATAAAGTATGAAGAAAAAACTTAATTGAAACCAAAGAAGTTGAAAAGCAAACATTGTTTTATTCCAAACCAGGCAGAACTCTGCCAGACCACAATGTGATGTGTGAACTGAGAAAGGAAATGATCACCGCATCGGCTCAACTGTGGTCTCCCTGGCTTTTCCCCTCTAGACTGTTCAGAAATTAATGGCCATCTCCGCTCAGCATTGGTGATTTCTGTATTTCTGACACATTAAGTCTTTGGCACGTTATACAATTCCAGCGTTTAGTTGTATCTAAAAGCTGTGTTTGTGCTTTTCTTTGTTATATTCATAGATCTTATTTGGGGACTTACAGATTTTTCTTCCTGGGTCACTTCATGTAAATCTGATATCTTTGTTGTGAGAACTGTGAAGCAGGCTAGCTGCAACTGTGACTGGCAACATTAAGATGAATATTTGTCATTAAGAAGATATTTCCTGAAGAGAAGACAATTACCAAAGCAGTTTTTGTTTTACCCTTGTGATTTCTGTGGAAGCTGGGATTTCCCCTTAGCTAACTGAATCTATGTTAGTGTGTGTGGTTTGTTGTGGGTTTTTTAAAGAACACTTAACTTCCTAAAATTGAATGAAAATACAAAACTGCTTTTATCTTAACTTTGTTCCCACTCGTTGTGATCTTAAAGCTGCTGCAGATCATTCATCAGAAATATGATATGATAAATTTAAGGATCTTGCTGGTCCTGAGCCAAAGATCCTCTCTTGTTAGATGAGGCTGTGAGAATTGTAGTCTTAACTGTCAAACTGTTCATGTAGAAAAAGAGAATTTGTTAGTCTAAAGTAACCGATCAAAATAGTCTCTAATGTATGAACATTTGAAAGTAAATGCTCACAAGAGTAAGCCACCTCCCTACACCCTTGTCTGGGAGGATGGAGCATGCTTTTGTGTGGGGTTTTTGTGTTCTCGCCAAAGCAGACATTATAAAAGTATGTCAAATCTGTAGCTTTACCATGTAGTGTGCCAAAAGGCCTTTCTCTCCGAGGACCTAATCTTTCATCTTTTTGTGAGTGTAGCATAAATTCTTGCTGTGTGTTCAAGGAAAAAGCTAAAATGGTTTAGTACAGCTAAAGGATTTCTTTCTTTTTTTCTTTTTTCTTTTTTTTATTTAAAAAAAAACCCCACATGGTAAGTTAGAAGCCTAAATGCGGTAGCATGGACAAAGTGTAAGTGTGTTAGAGTTTAACAAATGTTCACTGGATTAGTAAAGGAAATGTAGTTTATACTACTTCTTTTATGACAGAATTTAAAAGGTCTTGCTGTAAGACTCGCCATGTGCTTCTTTCTTTTCTGGAAAACATACCACTAAGTTGAAAAGAGAGATGAATCTTAGAAGGAAACTATTAACTCTGAGGGAGTTTATCATTGTTTGAGAGAAAGGATGAGATTTGCATTTGAATTGGCTCTGAGAGTAGCATGTACTACTAATCTTGTTCGTACTAGAAGCTTGTGAGTAGTTTAAGTACTTCCTTCTTTACTTTTCATGTTCTAGCCTTGTGTTGTAACAGCTCTTT
>NW_010337694.1:186997-203517 GCF_000700745.2 Antrostomus carolinensis | reverse complement strand
TCTTTCCCTCCCTCCCTCCCCTGCTTCCCGGTAGATCACGAATGTTATAACTTAAACTAATTGAAGTCCTTAACTCTACTGGGAGAAGTTAAGATGTGCTTGTGCCCTAAAATTATTCTACAATTGTCACTATGGTTTCCATGATATGGCTGACACAGGTAGAGAGAACTAGCAGGTTTCTGTCTCTGCAAAATAGACCATGCTGCTACTCCTTATCATTATCTTCTTGTCATTTGTTGTCATTTTAGATAATAGAGGAGTACCTCCCTTATAGATGAAGTAATTTCTGGAACACAACCAAAGTTACTGGAGTAGGACTAAGTTAAGAGGTGCTCATTCAAAAGTTTGTAAACCTTACCTGCACATCTCTCAGAGCAACCTTTATTTTTCTAAGGTGAAAACATTTTGTTGGTTGAAGTCTGCCTGTTCTTTATTAAGAAGCAGATAACATACTGGAGGTTTAGGACTAACAAAGGAAGTTCAAAATTCAAACCTCTTTCTGTTAAATAAGGGCTTTCTGTTGAACGTGTGCTGTAATTCAGGTATCACTAGTTTCCCATCCCATCCTTAAAGCACTGGGTTGCTATACCTAGCTTCCTCAAGCAGGATTAGAAAAGGAACCAAATCTAAGTAGGTAGGTGGTATTTGGGAATTCTAATTCTCCTAAGCTGCTACTCTGTTTTTCTGTTTCCATTTGATTGCTTTTCTTCTCAGTACAAACAAGGTGGAAGATTCTCACGAAGAATTTACTAGGACCACAGTGTCGGGGTTAAATAAGTAGCACTGCCTGAACTAATTTGTTTGAAGACAGTTCACAGTTTGGCTTTTACAGTACACATGAAATACATAACTGGATTTGAAGAGAAACTCACTTTATAAAAAAATATTAGAATCTGTCATATTGCAAGTCATCATAAATTTTATCTAACACGTTCTTAACTGTGTTCTTAGATGATGATACTAGATTTAATAAAACCCCCAAATGTTACTATCAACTATAACTGAATATCCCTCTGGTTCTATAAGTTATTTTGTGGGAAGAGGTCTTTTTGTCACTTTTGCTTCATGCTTTAACTACTTCTGTCTACAGTCTTTTCTATTTCACAAGTATTTACTAGTCTGCACTATATTGCTACTGCTGGCACTGTTTAACTAGACAGAAAAATTCATCACAGAAAGTCTCACTCACAAGACTTTAAACTCTTTTGTTGATTTATATTTTTTTAAAGGAGCTTGACATCTTCATCAAGTTCACAGTGGGCCTGCTTTGTTTGCTTTCTCTTGAATGCTTGATAAGATTTTTCTTCTATTGTTTTGTGCAGCAAGGACAGAACTTGCCATAGCTGAGGTGGTTTTTTTGTAAATCCACAATATGGTCATTGTCTGCTGCTGAATAATTGTGACTGCTTTTTGTACAACCAGAACTAAGGCTTTGGCTGTGAACAGATTCCTTCTTAGCGTGAAAAGAGACTAATCCATGTAAATACAGCCCCAAAATAAAGCTTTACAGAAAAAGGGAAAGGCTGCTAAGCAGGAGGGCAGAGGTCAGCAATTTAACCTTTAACCTAACAAATAAGAAGCATGAAAGTTCCCGAATTGGTTTACAAAGGCAAGCTCCTGTGATCTGTCAGTTTTTCTTTTCATGATAGAGTTGGGTGAGAAAACTGACTGACAGCTAGTGCCTTTTTAACTGCAGGTTGAAATTAACTGCTAAACTGCAACTTTTTTAGAGAGGGTTTTTTTTAGTGATTTTAACAAATTATTTTCATTCAGTAGCTGTACTTACAGTTTTCCTTGGCTTTATAGAGGAGTTTGAGTGGTTGTTATTTTTAAAGAGTGCTTGAGAGACTCAGTTCAGGTACCAAGTAGTACTGAAACATTTAATATTTCAGCATTTGAAGCATTTAAGAATTTGATGAAGCACTTATTGCAATTAACTCTCTATTAATGTGCTCCTTTAAGAGCAGGGCTGTTATTCCAGTAGCTGCAAAGAGACGGTGCTTTTAATAGAGTCAAAAAGTTGTTGTCAAAGAGGATGTGTGTGTGTGACTTTATTTAAGGGAGTAATTTTAACTTGAGTTCATTTTCAGTCACAAAATTTTCCAAGGTGATTTGTTTTTGTTTGTCCTTATTTAATCACAACAGGTAATCTCATTAGTGAGTGTTAACTTTTGCTTAAAGCTTAGTGCTTCTGCAATCAGCTGTTAATCTAGATACAGACATTTCTGTAAAGAACTTTTAATTAGAGTGTCATTCAGATGAAAAAGAAACAAAGAAGTAAGGACTTTAAAGTAGACTCCCTGTAGATTAAGAATAGCGATTTTGGGGTTTTTTGCCTGATATTGTAAGCACCATGCCAGAAATTACTGACACTTGGTCCATCCACAGTTGTACTGATGCTTCCTGTGTGTCTCTTCAATAGAGATACTGGAGTTTAGGAATTGTGTCCATGCTTAGTCTGTTGACACGTAGGTCAGTAATTCTGCCCAGAGCACTACTTTAGCACGTAAGCAAGAGGTGGAGCTAGATCTATTTTTATTACTGGTTCTTTTTGTTTTAGGTAATTCATTGCAAGAAGAGAATGTAAACTCTAATTCAAAAAGAAGACTATTGGAGTGCCTGAGGCAGTATTGGTCTGCTTGTCTTTCCTGTGATGCTTTTTTGTCATGAACAAAAAGAGACATTGTCGGGTTTTCTTGTGGTTTTTTCTTGGTGTGTGTGTGTGTGTGTGTGTGGTGTTTGGTTTTTTGTTTTTTGGGGTTTTTTTTAAAGATTGAAATAAAAAGATAATTTGAGGATAAATTATTATCAAATAAGTGTAAAATTAAATCAAGACTACTATTTTATTTCAGCTGTATTAAGTTAGTGTCTTAACATACTCGTTATCTGTGAGCAAGGTGTATCGGGATTCCATCATTGGAGAGGGGAGGAGGAATGCTACTGAATCCTGACTGATGAGTAAGGAGTTTTTGGCTCTGCTGGGGCTACCAAGTTTTGGTAAGCCATTTGTCAGAATTCCAGATGCTGAGAGATTATTGGCTCTTGGCAAGATGATTTTTATGTCTTTGTTAGATTGAAACAGCTTTTGATATACTTCTTAGTAAGACTTGCTTCATGGAAGAGTGGGATAGAAACCAAAGGAGTTGAACTGCAGTGTTAAGGATGACACAACAACCCCATGCAATGTGACAGGCTCTGGGGACAGTGGCAGAAAGGACCTGGGGTGCTGGTCATCAGCTGGCTGAGTATGAGCTGGCAGAGTGCCCAGCTGGCCAAGAAGGCCAATGGCATCCTGGCATCCTGGCCTGTATCAGGAATAGTGTGGCCAGCAGGACCAGGGCAGTGATCGTCCACCTGCACTGAGCACTGGTGAGGCCGCAGCTGGAGTGCTGGGTTCAGTGTTGGGCCCCTGACTCCAAGAAGGACATGGAGGTGCTGGAGCGTGTCCAGAGAAGGGAACGGAGCTGGGGAAGGGTCTGGAGCACAAGTGTGCTGAGTTCCCGGCTGAGGGAACTGGGGTTGTTGAGCCTGGAGAAAAGGAGGCTGAGGGGAGATCTTATCTTTTGAGGTCCTTGAGATCTTCTGTTCCAAAGATTCTAAAACCAGATCATTGCTCTGTGGACAGACTCAAATCAAATGCTAAAATGTGAAGACAAAATAGCTGATGAGGTATCACAGTATAGGTAGAAAGCAGAATCAGGCTTCTGACTTTTCATATTTGTATGAAAGCTTCATGTTTGACTTCATGTTATTTAAATCACGTGCTTTACCTTTTTGTGAATGTGGCACTAGGTCAGTGCAAGCAAATAGGGAAAGTTTTTTTACCAGCTCAGTCAGAACGGAAATCGGCTTACGCCGTCTCTTCAATAGGCGGTTGAAGAGATGGTGGGACAGAACTGGCCTGTGGTGAAGGGCAGGATCAAATTGTAATAAAATATGGCATAGTAAAAAACCAAAACCAAACCCAAAACAACCCCTTCGAAAAAGCTCCCAAAACAAAATGCAACCCCCAGAACTGTCCTTTGCATTAAGGATGAGATTTTCTTCTGCAGTTGCTCTTCACTTGCACCTAAAGTAATACCTGCTTTGTCCGATACTTGCCTGTGGATCATTCACTCAGCTGAATTTGAAAGAGTATCAAACATGTTAAAAAGATTCAATAGTGTAAATAATTCTGTAATAAAGCTGTAACCTACCTCCAGAAATGCATTAATACTTAGAATTGCCACAGACTAATATATTGATCTCATCCCATTTTATCTAGAGGTGATATTTGCACATGGAAAAATGCTAGATGTGTTTGTTTTGCTTCATTGTGATTAATGTCCTTCTCCACTAAAGATATTATGTTTGTCCTGTATATTTGTTGCGTTTGCTTAATGGCTCAAATGCCTTCCTTGTGTTTGTGCTAATCTATCATCTTCTCTTGTTAAAAATTGTTTTGATTATGGTTTGAGAAAATTTACTTATCAATTATTCACAAAAAATACATAACGCTTCGGTGTATCGTAGATTCCTTCAGTGCTATGTGATTAAATAGCTCTTAAAATATTTTCTGCTGGAAAGAATTAACATGTTAAGAAAGAAGTATATAGCTTTGTGTGTACCTTGACAGTGTTCATAAACAGAAATAGGTGTATTGAGTAAATAGAATTATTTAACTTGTTAATTATTTTATTCTTTAATGAACTGTAGAGGTAAAAAGTAGCAGAATCTCACCATTTGCCATCTCTTGCATGGAGATTGCAAAAAGCATGCTTTGCTGCACTTAAAAATACCAAATGTGGTATCCAGTAATACAGTAATTGCAGTGCTTTGCATTTTGATGTATTCTTGATTGCTTTGCTTTGCCCTGGATGTGGGATTAGGTCCTTCACTATATCATCTTGAAGCAATTCTGTATCTTGACTGAATCCTTAGAATACAGTGGGTATCATATGGACCATTAAAATGGAGTATTGACATGTTTTTAAAATAGTCATACATCTCAATTTTGTTTATCTCCAAGTTTTAAAAACCTAATGACCTCATTGCAGCTTGACTATAATTACCATGTTTAAACTTCTATGCAGTTTTTAGTTTAAACAGCCTTTGTGTTTTTTTTAAACCAAAAGAAAATTAATGAGAAGAGACAAAGAGACATCAAAGAGGTTTTCCCTCTGATTGCAGTGTTAGAAGTTTTGCCTGAAAATAGGTTACATTTCTTCTGTTTTCAGCTGAATCCTCATTAACTTTACATTTTAATGATGTCCAGAGCAAATTATACGATTATGGTAGATGCCTTAAAGGGAAGCTTAAAGGACACCTTTTTAATGTTTGTTTCTTTATTGGTGGCAGTATTTTAAACAGTGTTAGAATGCTAAAAGTAATCCCAAAACATATCAGAAATATCTTCCATTTTTGCTATACATGTAGTATAAGTAACTTTATTTAATATTTAACACAAGTGGAGCATGTTAGGGGCATATCTTCATCTTCGTAGAAGAAAAATGTAAATCACGTCCTTTGAAATAGTTTACAAATTACTTCTGCATCTTATAATCAGTTTAATTTATAATGATAAAATAAAATGGAATCAGGTGATGTAACAAAGCCTCTGAATTGTTTTATTTTTCTTGCACCTTCAATGGAGAAGGTGATTGAAATGTTAATGAAGTGATAGTTTGTGTTTTTACAATGACAAAAAACATTATTGGAGGAACTCAGTGAAATTTTGATTTTTCCATTTAGGGGAACACTATTAGCAGCAGTTCTGTGTTCTAATGTACCTTTCCTACTAAAATTAAGATTGCATAATTAACTTTTTATATGGAGAATGGTGTTATATCAAATGCAGCAACCTTATTGGTGT
This sequence comes from Antrostomus carolinensis, assembly GCF_000700745.2. Taxonomy (NCBI): domain Eukaryota; kingdom Metazoa; phylum Chordata; class Aves; order Caprimulgiformes; family Caprimulgidae; genus Antrostomus; species Antrostomus carolinensis. Next base: position 197,666 of record NW_010337694.1, on the reverse strand, counting down.
TTGGTATACCTTAAACAAGGTTAACTGAGATCGGCAATAGCTTGAGTGGAAGTTGAACAGTTGAGAATCCAGGTAGTTCAAGATAATCTTATAAAACAAAAATATGTCTGAAAAAAATTAAAAATTGCTCTGCTCCCCCAAAAAAGTATAGCAATTCTATATTAATGGTTTGGGTTTTTGCTCCCCTTCTTCCCCCTCACACCTCTGCCCCATGGAAGGCTGTGCCATTTCTGACTGTAGCTCAATGAAAGTTGGACCAAAAGGTCTTGTGAAAAGCAAGGTCTTCTGTTGCCCTACCTTGACACTTGGCGTCTGTGTTTTATGAATAGAATCTTTGATTTTCTTGTGCTGCACTCTAATCAAATGAAATTTTTGGGAGATGGGATTATGGCAAGGGGGTGGGAAGAGGAAGTAGTAGGAATGTCCCGAAGTTCAGCTACAAGGTAGGACTCAAAATCCTATTGACATAGTGAAATGTTTTCATTTAAGATCCTAAAGGCTGGTACTTCATGACTACGTTGCCATAATAGAAGTGAATTTCTAATTAAATTAATTATTAAATTAATTTTCTGATTATTCCTATAGATGTGGCTCTGCTTGGCATATGGATTTATGAAGCTGGTTTCACGCACCTATATATTCAGTATTTCAGACTGATATTTCTAAAAGATTTCTTTGCAATTTCTTTGCAAGTTTTTAATACTTGTTTTTAATAAATTCGGCCTCCTCAAATGTTCCAGACTCTTAATTCCCAGATGACTGGCTGTCTGCTGTAGTGTTATCCCAAGTTTGATGTTGCTGTTCATCTGCAGGTCTGTCTTCTGTAGTTGGGTGGAACTGCAATTGCATATGGTCATCTGCTGCAAGGTGTTCTTGGGAGCTCACACTGGTAATCGTGACTACCACAATAATCCTGTTTGTCCTGAGAATTCCACCTTAAGGGTGCTACAATTTTATGACCTCCTTTTCCACTGAAATTTCTATAGCGTTTTAGTGTCTTGGCATATGGACACATAGCTGGTATGTAAATTAAATTTTCCATTTTATGTTGAACTCGAATGAATAAATTTTTGCTAAATGTTGCCTGGTTGACTTCTTAATCATTGATTTAGATGACTGTGTCTTGATGGAAGCATTTGCTGTGTCCATCATTAATAAATAGTTGAATAATGCAAGAGTCATTAGACAAAAAGAAAACTGAACACAACCTTTCCATTTCAGTATGAGTCATAAGTATTCTTTTTTATATTAGTAAGTTTTCTGTAGAAACTGATCAGAAATCTAAATTGTCATGATTGTCTAGGAGTTATGGGAGACCCAAACTGCACATCCAGCTTGGTGTGCGTTAGGTCATCTCTGGTTAGAAAACAGATTTAAATCCTTTAGATGTTTGGCGCTCTGTAAGCTTGAAAACAGCTTTTGAAAGTGGCGGTTTAAATTCCGAGTTTAGCTTAAATCTTTTGGCTCTCATGCCTTCTGATGTAACTTTAGTTTGAAGATTGTGTCACTAAAGAAGAAAAAGTTGAATGCAATTTCATGCCTCTTTCTCACCTTTATTTTGTAATTATCAGAGAATTTGCAGTAACTTAATTTTTAGTTGAGATTCATAATAAAAATACTGATTAATAAGCTCTAGCTGACAGGAAAATATGTATGTTACTCTTATTTCCTTGGCATGCAGGACTTTGTATAGAATGATATTAGCACTGAAAACCTGAGATGTTCTTCCTGGTTACTCTGCAAGTATTTGCAGCGCGGCTGTTTCCAGCCACTTGTGTGTTAATGATAGTGCAAGGTTGAAACATTCCAATCATTCACACGCCTGTCCTCCCTTTCTCATATGTCTGTCTTTGCTCAATTTTTTTTGCCTTATTTCTTTTCTTTTGTTGTGGTCAATTCAGTCAGTATAATAGTGAAGACACTGGCTTCTTTTTTTTCTTTAATAAAGAATTATGTTAGAGATATACTATAACAGTGATAATAGCTATTTATGTCCTGAGCTATTGATTTTTAATTAATGTTGCCTGGGCTCATACATGTTGGCAGAATTGCTAACAGCTTGTGGCATTTTTTAATTCACATCTTCTTTTTTGGTATTTTGACAGTGTCATTCATATCTCATGAAGAAGTACCTCGTCAGGTTAAATGTGTTAAAACACCGAGCAAAAAAAAAAAAAGAGGAGAGAATGGAACATAGGGCTGCCTAGAAACCTTGATCCATTGCCAAAGTATTTAAACAATTTAGTGTTTTGGTTTTCTAGCTCCAAGCTGCTTCTCAAATCCCTTGCTAATTAATCCAGTTAATTCTTTGTAGACTAACTGTATGCAGGGCTTTTTCTTGTGCTTCTATCGCTGAGAACCCTGTTTTGTTAGAAGCAAACCTAAGCTCTGTTATAAAGGTTGTAGTAATAAAGTGAGTACTTGCAAATGTAAATACAGTGTTTTGAGCCTTTTAAAAGGAGTGTTTGTGTGTGTAACTTCTCATTTAATCTTTCGTGTTTAAAAATTATACATATATATGCTCGTATAAGAAAAGGCAGTAGAGCCTCCATGGAACAATTAGATGTTAGTGTTGTGATATTGCGTGTATAGTCATATATGTTTCTTTTTCAACAAGTAAATTACTGTAAATGCTGTTAATTTCTGTATTCCAAAATGGATTATTGGATATAGGACAAATAAGAGAGTTTTATGGGAAGGAGAGCTTTTAGAAATGACCTGTTGATACTTTGTATTCTCTTGATTAGGGTACAAAGATGGTGTGAATTCAGAACTGGAAAAAGTAGCTAGAGAGCAGAGAGCTTAGAAGCCAAATTAGACATGGTACCAGATAGGGAGGAAAGAGGTACACTCCTAGAGTGTGCTTGTCTGTGATAAAGTCACTACAGCTCTTGAGCTTGCTTCTAGTGTTTTAGATTTGTTGACAACTGCTTCCCCTTGTCATGCAGCTTATCCGTGCTGAGCGTAGGGGTGTGTGCAGTAGTGCAAGAGCAGCTCTGGCTATCAGTGACATTTCTACCAAGCACTATGGGGAAGAACATCTCTCTGAATGTTCTACTGCATCAGCTTTCTCAGTTATTTTGAGAAGTTACTTCTAAGGACCTATTTCTGTAGGATATAGCTTTCCCTCCTGTGCTTTGCAATACTAGATGTTCTCACAAATCAGTGGTGATGTGCAGGTATCAGAGGCTACGTTCGTGCTGCCAGCTGGCCACAGCAAGTCACACTCCTCATGACCTTCGTCATCCTCAGCACAATGCGAGTCGGTGACAATCTGCACTTCAGCACCTTGTGGATCAACCTGTGGAGAAAACTTGTGCAAGTGGATTAAAGTTGCACATTTTTAGCTTACCGTTGGAATTGGTACTGAAGGGAAAAATTGTTTTCAGCAAAGCTGCTGCTAAGGGTGGACAGATTGAAAAGAATTGGCAGAGCTCTTGAAAATGTCTGAAAGTGTAGTTGGGAGTTTGCTGTGTAGTAAAGCTGGGCAAGGAAAAGAGAAAGGAAATTAATGAAATTGCTAGTTTTATATATGTCTGATTTCCAGGCCTGGTGATTAAAGAAGTCTAACATGATTATGAAATGTTCTTGCTCAGAACTAGACTAGTCCACTGTCTCAGGAGTATCTTGATAGCTGGATATATACTATCCTACATCTTGAAAGTGTCCAGTATCTTAAAATGTTCCTAGTGCATTTCTGTTTGCAGAATGACAAGATTCTTGTCTAGTTGCACTGAATATTGGTAAGCTTCTCTTTATATAAAACAAATTATTCTTCAGGCTGATGGTCCTGCTTTAAGTGTACTAAACATACTTTCTCAGAGGTTTTCTTTTTATTAAAACATCGTACATGGCATAAAGTGAGCTTTTTTAATAGCAGCTGAAAGCATTGCAGATACGAAATAGGTCAATACTGCAAGTGTAAATATACCTGTTATTCTCTTGCAGTGCTTGATGCTGTCCAGTTAATGAACTTTACTCCACAAGAGAGAAGTCATTCTAAGTAGCTGAACACTCAATGATTTTCTTTCTCTTTCATCTCACGTTCATTAGCTAGATGAGGTGTATTTTTCCACGTCAGGACCTCCTTCGTCCCACCCCTGCTAAGTTTTGAATACTGTTCAAGAAGTTCCACTTCAGTCATCAATACATCTGACTCCACAGAAACTTTTGGCAGGAGAGTATATTGAATGCTTTTCCTGCTTTTACAAACTTTCTCCCATTTAGTGCTTCAGTTTGTAGGCTTTCACAGGACCTCAGTGATGCTGCAGCCTTAGATGAGGTTTATTGCGACCAATCTCTGAGTTTTTTTTATTGTTTTTTAGCTTCCAGCTTACTGACCCTTATGGATTTTCTTTACCATTTTGCTAGAATGGACAGTACTAATATGAGTGATAAGTTGAGATGAGCATGTTGCACAGTTCATGCTGAAACAAAAGATGAAAGGGAGTACTGAGGGGTGCAAGGCTAAGTTCTGAAGAGTATCAACAAAATAATTATTGCTATCTTATATAAAAGATATTGCATGTTTTAAAACTTAGGAGTGAGTTTGTGAGCACTGGTACTGTTGGTTCAGCTGGGATCATTTAACATCATGGATTTCTGTTAAATGCATTAAGCATGAAGCTCTGAGGATGTGTACATTGATATAGGAACCACAACCATAGTATTACCCTTTATAATAATGTCTCACCAAAATTGATAGCTAGGTTTGGCTGTCCTTTGTTGATAACTCAAGATATGTGAATCAAATTCATTCTACAATAGGTAGGATATATTTTACTATACATTCCAAACAGTATTTAAGTTAACATCTCCACTAAAGGAAACAATAGAATTAAGAATGGGATTTTCAGTTTCCTGTGCCACAATTTCATCTTTGATAGAATATTTTTTTTTCTGTTTCAATGCCATTTCAGTAACTAAAGCATCCTGAAATAAACAGGGATGCAACGAGAGATATTGTGAAGCCATCAAAACCCAAAATGATTCTGAAGAGCTTGTTTTCTCTAAAACCTTGTATTGCCATGCAGGGAGGTCCCCGTAAGAGATGGTATTTCTGCAGATCAATAATGAAAGCAGCGTCTTTGGGAGCTGCTGGTGCTCTGTGAAAGTAACAGATGATAACTTTGAAACTGCAAACAGTTTGAGACTATCAATATTGAAAGTATGAAAGTAAGGTCAGAGTTTTAAACATTATAAAGTTACATAGCTTGAGGCTTAGAAATTAGTATTCACTGTTACATGTTTGACAAAGAAGGGGTTCTCTGTGCAGCTTACTCAGTTATACAGTTGCTGAGGAGCAGGGTTGCTTTTTGTCTTTTTTTAGACACCACTTCCAGTACTTGAGGTTGACTAGAACACTTTTGTTCCAATACAATGAGTATATTTCTGCAGTACTTAAATGTATTTGCCTAATAATATGTCTATTTGAATTTATTAGGCTTGATGAATTTTGGAAAGAGATTTTAAAAAGTTAGATGACTGAAAAGTGTTCTGTAATACATGGAAAATACAGGTTATTAACAAATTAAAAATGCCATAATACCATTAAAACTAAAATCAAAAATGGTGAAAATAAAGCAGTTTGGAAAATGTTTCTAAAACTCAAAAGTATTTTCTAGAATGAAAAGCCTGCTGGTATGTTGGAAAATATTATTTGTTTTCATTAGCAATTCCTTTAGGTTTTCTAATGTAGTTGATTGATTGCCATGGCCATGTTGTGGTTTTACACGAGTACCTTGTAATATAGTATTTCTAAAAAGCAGTATGACATTAAAATGTTATTCCTGGCTTTCTTCAAAACAACAAACAGAATTAAAAATTACCTGGTTGCCACAGGAAAGTATAAAATGTGACATTATGTAAAAATTTCTCTTAAAATAATTTGAATAAGGATTTTTTTGAATGAAGGTGAATTGGAATTAATATGCCAGTGTTGGATATGAATTAAGTTGGCTATAAACTCTTTTTTTTAATCAAATGTAAATCTTTTATTTTTGCTGGAAAAAGCTAGCTTAAAGCAATTGTCTTGGGCTACTTGTGCTTGAACCTTCAGCAGAAGCAGTAATCTTGGGAAAGCAGATAGGCATACATAAGCGATTTGAAATAGATGTCTTGTAAATATTGAAGAGGGAGACTGTTTCTTGTAAAAATGTCAAAACTCTAGTTGCTTTGGTCTTATCTTGTGTAACTTGAGAATTTGTATTCTGGAAATATAAGTTAAATTGGCAGATTTACACAGTCAGTGCTTGTGTCTGGTATTGTTAAACTCTAGATGATGCGCTAACTCTGGATTAATTTTTGCTACGTGTGGTGAAGGTCTGTTTATTTTTCTTCCTTTATTGCTTCTGAGACTTAAGAAAAATCTTGTCTTGTAAATCCTACCCTGTCTGGTGTTGGCACTTCCAGACTGTCACATTTAAATCATAGCATGAAATATTAGTTAACTGTTTCTTTCATATTTTCAGGACAAGGAGGGCTTGCCAGCTGCTGTTGAAGTGAAGAGGCTGTCACCAGGCAACTCTGCTGTCTCAGAGTATAAATACAAAGAGGCAGGAGAGAAACGCATTCGGTATTCATGGCCTGAGCACTTGAAACATATCTCTATTAAATTTATAGAGTAATGAAAAGGTTACGAGAAAAAAATATACTGATCAAACACAAATAAAGAAAAAACAATTAATTAAAACCAAACAAAACCTACTTAAAGTGGGTGATCCTGTTCAACTTGTACATTTAAATTCTTTTGTATAATTATTGCAGCAAGTCTGTAAAACGTTTCAAAAAACTTGGTGTTTAATTTTGTAAGCCAGGCTTTGCGGATATCTCGAACATTGAAGTAGGAAGTTACCTAATTGTACTTTTGCAAGTTTTAGCTGCTGTATAATTTGCTGACTAAAATTACAGGTGGGGGGAAAGAATTAAAAACATAATCCATTCAAAATTTGCTCCTTGCAGGCCTCCTGGAGTTTGGCTTAGATTTCCAGTAACACTAAATTTCCGGGTTGGTTGAAGAACAGATGGTTATGAAGGGAAATGTTCCCTTTACTGCAGAGTAAAGCAAACTCCTTTAAAAGATTCCTCACCCATACTTTAATGTGGATTTGAGGGATCACCAAAGTAATTAACTATTGCATGTAAAAGATCTGAAGATGGGAGAAACAGGTAAAAGCAAGACTTGAAATAAGTACTTTCTTTGCCTTCTATTTTTGATCTCTGTTATTTTAGCTTGAACTCTATCCTAGGCATCCCCTTCTTACAGTTGTAGCTTTGGTTATGTCAGTATCATCAAGGTTTACTCTGAACAGATCATAAAGCTGCTGATGTGAGGAGATCAGTTAGGAACTCAGCCACCTTGGCTGTACTGAAACCGAAATGCAACTTTGACAACTTTTGCCAGTTCCTGTGTTGTCAGGGCTTTCCCTCTCCATATCACTTTATTCTAGAGAACTATATATAGCCTGAAGTAAAAATCTGTGAGGAAGTTGTAGCTTAACCTGCTGTATTTTGGAATATAAAAAATATATTTAAGATATTGGTGAACACTACCTAGGAAAGTTTTGCTCATCACTGCCCCTCTGGCTCTTGATGTGTTAATAATATAAAAACAATTATGGAACTCACAGTGATTTGCTTAATCTGTTCTGGTTTTCTCTTCTCCTTCCTGTTTTCTATGATGTATATTTTATGTTGCCTTTGCTCTCAGTCTTTCCCGCTTTTGCGTCATTTTACTGAACTCTGAACAGCGTTTTGTGTGTGTGTTGTGAACCTTATATGCTGTTTCTAGATTAAACTGTTGTGAAAAGCATTTTCACGTTACCAGTGAGGTTTTTGGCACTTGCAGGGAGGAAAAATGAAGTAATTTTCACTGCATTTTTCAAATTGAGATTAGTATATCTGAATGATTTGTAGCCAGTATGGATTAAATCAGCTGATTTATCAGAAGAAACTGGTTAGTATGTATGGGTTTTGTGTGGTTAACTCTGGGAAGTATTTTCTGATAATTTTTTGAAGAACTTCCCTGGTTTTATAATTTCCACACACTTCAAATACAGACCAGTTTGAGTTGCACTACTTTTAGAAGTAATTAAGCATGCCTCTTTTAAAAGCAAAACTCTTCAGTGTGTGATGTAAGAAAAGTTGAGAGTAAAAGAGCAGCATAGTTACGCTAATATGCCATTGTAGCATGTTCCCATCCTGTCATCTGGAAAATTAAATCAGGTTACAGCATGGATTAGCATCTAGACTTGTGAGGAGGGGAAGGTAGTGTCTTAAATGCCATGAAATTGAACAATGGGATTATACAGTTCACAGCTAATTTCAATATTCTTCTGTATTTGGCTTTTTGTTGAACAAGATTCTGCAGGGAGAGGCAGTAACAGGTTTTAGAATTTGGAAGCATTCACATATTTACTAAAATACTAACAATAATAGCTTGAATATGGTTGGGTAATCAATACAATGCTCTACATAATGTGTCTAGATGAGAGACAGAGGGAACTAGAGGGAAAAACTAAATGTCTCAGCAGTGAAAACTATTCACCTAGTGTGGAATCAATGGTTTGTGCTGTCCATTTGTTGATACTCCATAAATGCACGACAAGGAATCAAAATGCTGCTGTGAGAGTGCGGGAAAGTTTTACTCTTCTGTCACTGAGAAATAGCATTGTCTTTTCTTACCCCTTTTCAAAATCAAAAATGTGTTTGGTTACAAAAATTCCACATATTGTTCATATGAGAAGTGATTCAGTAGTTTCCCCTCAAAAGTACCTCTTAAAATAGTTCCAAAGGAAACAAATTCAAAGATACCCATGGGATCTTTATGGCGTGTGTTTTTCCTGACCATGCTCTCTAGGACAGGGTGTCCCTTGTGAGCAGTAAGGACCAGCCCATCTCCAGGGCTTTGGCAAACCTCGATTTTGTGGGCAGCAGCTGCTTTGTATGAGCTGTGTCCTCTGTGCATCGAGTTGGTGAGTGAACCCACTCTGACTTCACTGAAGTCACTCATGAATCTTAGGAAATTTGTGTTGGTTTAGGAGCTTCTTAAACCTGAGCGTGAACATTAGGAATAAATAAGATAAGATGGTGTATTTTAGCTTCATTTCGGAATAGTGATGGTTGTGCAGTTTCTGATTTGCACTTGTAACTTAACAATTTCTGGTGCTCTATTTCAGCATGCTGTTAATATTAATAGATGGCTATTTTCCAGAGAAGTTTTGTCAGCACTTGCTTTGGGCAGAAACTATGCAGATCTTGTCATCTTTTGTGAGCTGAAACAACAGAATCAAACGTAATGAAAGTTAAACAGGAGATATTAAATTACCATCAACCTACAAGTTCAACCTGTAGCACAACTTGAGTTCATGTTTTGGGGTTTGGGAAAAGTTTAGTTTGAGGAGCAGCTCTATAATTCATCTGACACTTTTTCTTTCTATTGTTAACTTCCACTTTGTTCATTGTTTTGCAGTGTCTCCTTTTGCTGACCTCAGCTCAGCATTTAAATGCTTTATAACTTTATAGGTGACTGGTGCATTGGAAATCTTCATCTCTGTGCTTCACTGTAACTGTACAAGAGGTGGGTTAGGATTTCAGTCTGTCTTTTCCCTCGTTCTGATGTCAGCAAGTAGATTCTACTCTTCTGAACTTGAAATAAGTATTTTACATGTATTTACTTGGCCTGTGAAGTGTTAAAGTGCAATAATATTGAGCATGGTTTCACTAGAAAGCCTGTTAAGTACCTAGAATAAGAGTGTTCACCGTGTTTTGAGTTGTAAAGGGTTTTCTTACTGTCTGGAGGTACAATGGAGCTCCATCTAATTCTGTTTGCATGCAGTGTGCAAAACAAATTGCCGTTAGTCAAAGTGTTTGAAGTTTTCGAGTTCCTCTAGTTTTATAGGCAGAGTTGACAGTCAGTTATGTTCATGTCTCTACCAAGTATTTCACGAGTGCTGAAGCATATTTTACTGATACAAATGGTGCTGATTAAAGCTGAATCCTGAATGCTTGGTCGAGCTACCCTCCTGTATTCCTCTGTTTGTAGGACTGGTTTCCCCTCTTCAGAATAATTTGGCTGTTGTATCCATGGTGGTTATTAGGCACCTTGTGCTTTTCCTTTCAATGGAGAGCCTGGCCATACTGAGTAATACTCACATTTGTTTTATAGATCATTATATTTCATAAAGTCAGGTGTCTTGATGGCCACTGTTTAAATGTATGTATTTATGTAAATCCTCTTGGTTTAGTGAGGGTGCTCCAGCTTCCTGGAACTTCATGTAATGACCACATAGAACTTAAATATAATTTTATTGTGTATATAAGTGTAGGTAAATGTAGTTGAAAACACCTTTTAAATGAGCATTAGAGAGTGGATAAAGTGATGAAAGGTGGAATACATGTGATGTAGTTTCTTTCTTCCATTGTGTAGTGTCTTTCAAATAAAGATACTGAAAGTTTAGTAAATATTCCCAGACCATGTAAAAGCCAAAGTGATGGAGCTGACACAATGTTAAATATAAAATACTTGTAAAAACATGAGGACGTGTAGGTGGGTGGCTGCCAGGCATAGTTTAAAGGTGGTTTTCCTCACTGTAGAGTTCCGGGTTGCATGGATTAGACATTCTGGTGCTGCTATGACACGTGTCATCAAGCACAGACTGTATACAAACTA
>NW_010337694.1:167953-186960 GCF_000700745.2 Antrostomus carolinensis | reverse complement strand
GCTTTGCTCATCCAGCTGAGTATTGCTGTTACTTCCATTGAAAAGGGTGGAGGAGAATGAATTTCTTCTAATGTACACAGTTGATTGACACAGGAAGTTTTATTTACGTTAAAGACAACTTAGCTTATCAATGTATTGTATGAGATCCATTTTTTGGATGACAATGTAATCGCAGTCTGTGTGCTTTGAGAACACATTCATCTTGACCCTGTAGAAACTGACTTGGGTGGGGACTGTAATGGCAGCTGCATCTTTTTCTGAATTACAGTGTAGTGTATTTCACTGTCTAATTTTAGAGAGGTAGAAAGAATTTCTCCTTTAGGATACAGATCAATAGACAAGCGAAAAAGGAATGGTACTAGTTAGGAGGTGTAGAAAAGACTACGTAATAGCAAAGTAAAAAATTAATTACAGTCAATAAGCTACTATGTGGAAGAGTTTAGAAAAGTTGGAAGGTAACGGGTCAGTATCATGTTCCAGGCACCGTTACAGATTTCTTCAGCAATGTTATGTACTCGGATTTACAAATTTATTTCTTTAATTGATTGGTCTTTTCTGTGAAATCTGGAAAGTTTAGCCTCAAATAATTAATTTTAGAAATACTTAAGAATATGCATATTTTCATCTTACCATGGGTACTCTGCTTACTTTGGTGAAATACGAAACTGTATTTTCCTGTTACTGTGTATAAAGGACTGTCCATGCAAGTTTAGCTGTTCACACTTGTTTGCATGTTCAGACACTTTAGCTTACTGCACTTAACAACTATACATAACTATTTATATTCTATACATAGAATTTTCAAACTAAGGCTTTAAAATGTGATCCTTTGCTTTCTATTTCTACTTTGTGGTGTTAATGTAGAAGGATTTGCTCTTATGCATATGTAAGATTTGATATATTGTGTATGTAATTGTATGCATGTAATGGTGAAGTGTTAAAAATAAGCATCTAAATGTTTGGAAAAAGGAAGTTTATTAACATACAGTCTTGCTGTATTTCTAATGTAAAAAGAATACACCTTAATAAGAAGTTTGCATCTGCTAGCAATTGAATCACCAATCAACTAATTAATTACTGCAGTAACCTTTGCCAATGAGAAATCTAGGGTGGGACTATTCTGAAATAAACAGTGCATGTCTCATAAAAATGACTGTTCCCCTCAAGCCTCAGCTACGATGCAGGGCAGCAAGAATTGAGCAGCAGAGGTTGTGTGTGCAACCTCACTCCCTACATAATGAGAAAAAATAGTGGGAGCAGTGTATGGAGAGTCAAGAGTCTGGTGACAGCGGATCCAGCGAGCCAAGCCTCCTACAACCAGACCCATCTGCTCGCACAAAGGGTAGAAACTCTGTAGGATGCCAGCTGATTTTTCTGTGCCTTACACTTCATTTTGAACTCTTGCACGGTTGTTGTATGGTTTGGGTTTTTTTAAATGAAAAAAAAACTTGTTTGTGGAATGGAATTTGGTCTTCTTAGCCATATTCTTTTGAAAAATGGATGCCTTTGAAGACTGTTTTAAATAGGTTGTCATATAAATAATTTCAATCGTGATATTTGATTGTTTTATGAACATCTCTAATTAAATTCAGACAATACTACCATATTATTTATTCTGACAAGCCTGAGGAATGAGGACGTTGTGTCAATCTTGAATGCTTGCTAATCTGAAGCATTAGAGGTTCCAGTGCTGTGCTAATTACCTCTTTCACATTCTGGATAAATATTTTGTGTTTTCTAGGGAGCATACCTTCACATTAATATAAGGTAATTTTGAGAGGTTTGTAAACTGGTATCACTGGGAACATCTCTGGAGGTTAATTGGCACAGTGTCTGTAGCCTGGTTACCTGGTTGCAGACAAAGTGGAAGTGCATTTGGTAACCGTTTTCTAGTGAAAAGCCCAGTTGGCAAATTGCAGCCAGAAAGATATTGCACAAGGTAACAGCCTAAAGTCCAGTGTAGCACCAGGACATCTCTTATAACATAATCTACATATAAATACATATTTACATATAAATGTGTGTGTGTATGTACACACAGATATTTATGATTTCATGTGTTTTGTGTATGTGTGGGGTTTTTTTATCCAATTTCTGTCTTTCTGGAGGAGGGTAAAGGGAGAGCCTTGAAAAGTCCTTCCCTGCTCTTATCAACATAGCAGCCTCAGCTGCCCTCCTTGGATCCCCTGCCAGGGTTGCTATCATCTTCTGATCAAATATTAATGTGTGATTCTCTGCTTGCTCACTAATCCAAAGCCAATTAATATTATCTGTCAATTATTTACAGATCCTGAGGTGCGGAGGCAATTCCCAGAGGACTACAGTGACCAGGTTTGGAATGCGTAATTAATTTTTTACATGACAAAATTTATTTCAGCGTTGTTCAACATATTATTGCTGCTCTTTTTTACTGAAAGAGATAAATGCATTCTTAGAAAGAAAAAGAAGCTGTAATTAGGAGCAGAAGGATAAAAACATTTTCACATTTAAAGCAGAAAACGGAAGAATTTTTGATCTCATAAGATTGTTTTACAGTCTGGTTTTTACAAGCGAACATGAGAGTGGGAAGGAAAATTGATTAATAAATTTCACTTTTTGCCTTCAGGTGCCCCAGCCTGCAGTTCATTTGGCAGTCCTCACTTCATTGTCTGGGAGGTTTATAGCTGTATTTAACTGGGCACCTGGCACTACAGTACATTTTTAAAATTCTTGCCTGATCATGCAGTCTCTAGTCTGTTTCAAAAAGCTGATGTGAAAATACGAAGGTGCAGGTAGAACACGCAGGTATTTATCATTTAGTTCATACGTGGATTGAAGCTGGAATTTTTCACAGGATCTTTAGCTGACTTTGAAATTACCAGCTTGACGTTACCTTGTATTTTACTATGTCTCATTAGAATTGGATTGGGGCAGGGGTCAGAGGTTAGGGAGACGGGATTATTGGTGTCTATAAGTGCTACTGGAGTTAATGTGCTGGCATTGTTTGCCAGTGCTGAGGGTAACCGCTGCATCTGGGTTGTGAGTGCAAGCTGGTTTTCTTGCACCTTTATTTCTGGGAAGTGCTGAAGTTATGGCATTGTATAACTATTTAATATAACAATAAATTTTGCCTCAATGAGTCTCTGATATTGAGTTAGGATCAGCAGAGCTGTTTTATTTCAGATCCTTTTCCTCTAATTACATTTCCATGCGATATGAAATTTTGTGGCATTTAGGCTGAAGTATTTAACAACTGGTTAGATGTGGTAGCTCACCAGGGCCAGAACAAATGTTTTAATATTTGGCTGTGATCACTCTGTGCAGTGGGACCTTGACCAGGGCTTCTGGGTGTTTTTGTAGTAATAGTAATAATGGGTTTTGGTTGGTTTTTTTCAAAGCAGCTATTCAACTACCTGACTGCTTTTCCCTGTAGTTTATTATTAGGACTTCCTTTACACATAAATTATAGCATGGACTAAACTTTTTTGGAGGCTACATCCTTATTGCTACTGTTGATCTGTAATTTGTGAATAAATAGATCTCTTAAGTTTGTGTTTACATGATAGAATAACTACTTCTCAGCACATTATAGCGTATCAGGTTAGTCATACGTGAACTGATGGTCCTTCAGGGCCGGTACAGTCAGGTGTGTCCATGATCAAGGTATTGCAGGAGAGTCTTGTGTACAAAATTTACTTTATAAAATTCTTAACAGTCCTCTTCCTTCTGCTGCAAATGATTAGACTTGTATAATATTGCTATGAATATGCAAGACTGAATCAAACTCAGAGGAGCCACAGGCTCATATATAATTCTTAAGATGTTCACCCAGTTATAGTCAGAATTTTTGATCTCTGATGTCAGACCCCACAAAATACACAGTAGTGTGTTTGTGGGGATGGGATGGATTTTTAAACTATGAAATTTTTTGCACGTACAAACTTACAGGGAAAGCGAAAGAAAGGAGGCTAAACTTCTCAAACTTGGAGTACATTTAAAAATATTTTCCATCTTGCTGCACAGAAAGAATATTTTCTGTGTTAATAGTAGCTATACATTCTTTAAGAAGAGAAATGTCCAGAGTTGACAGATTTAGATTTAAAAAATTGCTTACATGTGAATATTCAAGTAAGCTAGAGGAAAAAAACCAAACCCAAACATAGGAAGAGCTACGTCCATGTTTTTCCTGATTAATCTAGAGCTCTGGGAAATGCATAGGCTGCAAATTAATCAAGTAGGTTTATTTCTTAAAACTGCTGGTTTATTGTTTTGGGGAGAGAAATATTTTAGAAGTGCTAAGTCACTGAAGATGAAGATGCACACTATGAAACCCTGGATTTTTCTGCATGTGTTCTGTTTGAAAGGAGAGGTATGATATGCATGTTAGTGCAGGCAAAAATTGTTTCTATCAATGAAACATTTATGATTTAATCCAGAAGGAATATTTGAGTTAAATCAACAGAAGGTAAAGCACTTATTAGTAAGAAGAAAAAAAAAAAAAAAGGAAAAAAACCACCTCAAGTTTTTTTTTTATTCATCTAAACTATCAGTGCTTGTTTTTACATACACTGTATTTCCCATGTACCAGCACATCTGATCAGAGACCCTCGCTGCTGCTAGATGTTTTATTCTGTGTGTTCTTTGTACCTTACAGTAAAAGAATCTGTCACAAATTATTGTGCCTCACTGCTTTAGAAACTGAGAAAAAAGGGAGGTTAGATTGACATCTGTGACTGAATAATGATGACCAGCCTTTTGGCTCCCCTTGAGCCACAAAGCTAGCATTGCCTTTAGAGAGGAAAAAGGAGTAAGAAGAAAGGGGAGGGATAAAAGAGAGTTACAAATCTGTGGTCCCGGAGATGTATTACTGTTGGGCCAGTTGTCTGCGTGGTATGATAATCCATTTTGATCTTCTGTCTTAATTGTCTGCTAAAGACAAATGGGCAGTAAAAGTTCATCAGTTTCATCTTTTGCTTCTCATTTAGAGACAGAATAAATGATCCATCGCTACAGAAGAAACCTTTCTTTCTGACACGGAAGTAATGCAGACCCAACACGTTTTATTAAAATATTTCTCCCTCATTATTTCAGTCCTCTCAGCTCTGATAGATCTTACTGTTTCATGAAAAATGTAATCTGAAATGTAAATAAGGGGTTTGATACAAAGTCAGGAAGTAATGAGCAGGCTAGCCACATTGTAGGAATTTTGATTGTAATTACTGACAAAGTGAATTCTGCGTGTCCTGATTTTTTTCCCCCAAGTTGTCTTTGACACGTTCAGACCACAATGACATCTACGGTTTAAATCTGTTAAATAACTGTATAACGGAATATTTTATAGAAAATGTCATAGACAAGGTATCTTAGGAGCCTCACTAAGGAAAGAAAATGCTAATGATTGCTCCAGGCCACTTGAAATGGTTAAAACTAGGGGGCTTTTTTTGAATGGCAGGAGGGGGGCTGAAGTAATCCTGAGATAAATTTTTAAATATAAGAACTTATTAACTTGTTAGGCTGCTTTCTAATAGCTTTTAAGAATAAAATGTGTATTTATGTATATGTGGTTGTACCTAACATGGAATACAGTATTTGTTTGCTTTATAAGCAACAGTTTTTCAGTGCTAGCTTTTTAGCAATGGTGTTAGAATTTAATACAGATGAGAACTCTTGGTTATTCTTTATAAAATATAGTCACTATAGGTAGAAGTATCCTTAGGAAAAAAAAGTCAACAGCCTAGCAGAAAAATATTATGTATTACTAGGTTTTATGGTTTGGGTTCCTAATAAAGCTGTAGTAATGAAGTTCAGATTTTGTAGGTGAAATCCTCTGCTGTCGGAATATTATAAATACCAAACTATGGCCAGGTCACTTTGTCCTTATCACCATATGAATTTTGGCTGGCTGCTATTTCGAAGATTAATCCCAAGATTAATAGCTATCCTGGGCTACCTGATTTTAATAGAAGGAAGTTTGTTGCAAAGATACAAACTTCTATCAGAAATTATGTTTCTGCAAATAATTGATGTAAAAATATATAAAAATGGAAAATAGTTAAACAATCAATGGAAGACGTAGCAGGAATTACCCAATTTTGTAAATTGCAATATATTTTTAAAATGGCTTTTTTGAGTAGTACCATCATTTAGTTACTTACTGGTGTAATCTTATAACTCATCTGGAAGGCAAAGAAAAAAAAATATGTGGTGATAGTTCCCATTTGTGAGCTGCTTCAAGTGGCTGTGATAACTTCTCCATGATTTGATGCACAGTTGTTTGTATCCGTTAATTACTACAAGAGTGACTGAGGCATGCGTGCTTGCAGGCTGGTACTGATGCAGATTGCTCCTTCTATTCTGCTGGTAATTTTTCTTTCCACTGCCATTGAAGCAGAGTTTATAATGAAACGAACAATCTTTATACATTTATAGAAACTGTAAAACTTTTATGGCAGTCTTTATATAGAAACTAATGGTCTTTCTTGCAGAAAGTCTGTGAGCATTGTAGAAACATTGCACACAGGCAAAAATAAAAAGCACACTTTCTTTGTGTCATGGTAAGAGCTGTGTGTGATTGGAGAGTATTTACACAGCGCTGGCCAGCAACCCGCCCTATCTTGCAAAACCTGCGTGCACTAGGAGGACTTAGTTGCTTGAACAGGGATGATGATAATCCAATTTGGTATTTCTGAATTACACATAGTATTCTTAGCTTAAAGCATTTGCCTTGCAGGTTGCATACATGGCATGATAAAACCTACCTTAAGGTACCTTTACGTAATAGCTATCCTTTCCAAAGTGGATGAAGCAGTTGGACGGGAAAGGTTGAGTAATTAGTCATTTAGAAAATCTAGAAAAATGATTATAATGTTCTGAAAGCCACTTTGTAGGAAAACCAGGACAGTGTAAATAGCAAATATCCGAAGTATTGGATACTCACTTCTGAAGCATTTGATACTCGCAGTTAGTGTAGAACTATCAAACTGCATTCAAACAGGGAGCCTTTTTAAGTGAAAGCCTAATAAAACGTCAGGTGGGGTGGTTATGAACATACCCCTTGTACAGTGACCCCTCTTGACTGGTGGTGGTGAAATAGCAGCATGAATGGGAACCTTTGTGTGGGCTGGGTGAGCAGGCTGTGTGCTGGGACGGAGATCACCTGGTACCTTATGAGCAGATAGCGCAGCTGCTGTTTCACTGAAGCATTCTGGAGATGTCTTACCCTATGGGACAGAGCTGGGTTCTTTGATTCACATCCTGAGAGATAGTGGGCAGGACTAAATCATGGGCTTTGACTACAGAACTGAGTGTTTTCTGAATTCAGAGTATTTTTCTAGACAAGATGTATATCCTTTAATATAGGAAAGTGAAGAAAATATAAAGTCCTTGTTTGCTCTCTCTTATTCCATCATCCTCGTCATATGTTACAAGTTGTTTAGTTGTTTCTTCGTTACCTTTTCTTTAGGCTGAGTAGGTGAGAGATCAGCTTTTCTTATGTGTTTCTATTTCTGCCTTTTCTGTGCTTCTTTAGTAACATTTAAGAAGTATAAAAATGTAGAAACTCTTCAAATCTAATGTCTTTGTGTATGTAGTAGGGTGTACCATCCGTGTTCTAAGTGCATTACAAAGCGTTTGTGCTAGATGGAACTGCAGACCTTGGGAAATACATGGCAAAGATGCTTTGCATCTTCATAGAACCTTTGACATAACCTGTCCATCCAAGTTCCATTTTAGAGCTGAAGTTAGTAAATCTGAGGATTATAGTAGTTAGGTGTTTCTGTGGTGAGAGAATTCAGCCAGAGTGTATATTTAACAGCCAGATAGAGGAGCTGGTTTTAGAAATCCATCAGATCTGCTCAGAATTTCACACAGCATCATAGCGTGCTCGGTTTCTGTATTATTTTGTGTGCTTATGTTATTACTGCTTGGTGATTGACTGCAAAAATCATTGCAGTGGATTTGTGCCGGGCAGAATTGTCAGTCTTTGTAAGTATCCCTGAAAAAAGTTGGTCCTGAAGTCTAAGGCATGCTCAGTGAGAAAGTACTCAAAACTGGTTACTTTTTTTTGCACTCTAAAGCCTGTGTGTGAAAGCCATGTCTAAAGCCAGTGTCCAGAAGTTAGAAAAATTCTGAATAGAAATAGAGGAATAATTGGGTTCAAGCATGAGGAGATTTAGTTCAAGCCACTTTCTAAACAATTTCCATTTTCTTTCACGTAAACTTTAAACCAGTATTGGAAGTTCAATAAACACAATTTGGTTTCACCACAGATTGTTCAACTGAGTGCAAATATTACTGGATACAATTGTATGGCCTTTGTTATACACGAGGTCAGACTAGATGATCATAATGGTCCCTTCTGGCCTTAAAAATCTGTGAATATATGAATAATTTAAAACCTGTCCTGCCAACCTTATTCGTTGAGGTAGTCATAAGAAAATCCTGTGGGACTAGTAGTGTGAGTAAAGGTTGTGGGATCCGGCCTAAAGTGAGTAATCATTATCACTTATGTTTAAATTTATTGATAAAACTATAAAATACTCACTTCAAGTAAAGATGGGTTTCTTTAAAATGGGAGATGCTTGTGCAGTAACGTTCTGCTTTGGTTTGTCATTATCAAAATAGTTTAGAAAGTTCTCTTGTTCCAGTCTCCTGAACCATTCAGTTCTACAACAGTTTATAAATAATTTCAAAAATATCGTGTACAAACTTGTGATATGGAGGAAGTACCTTTGTTCTGTTTAAAAAATATATAAAATAAAAGCACCTAATAATATGGTGGGTGTGGGCATATTAAAATTGTTGTCACCACGTCTCAATGCATCTTCCTTGCTGTGACTGCCTGTGTTGTTTGCACGCCCAGGAAAACTGGGAAGAACTGTCCTTTGCAAACAGCAGAGCTTATCTTGAAACTGGGTGAAAATAAGTGTCAGCAGGTAAGTGGTGTTGGCAAGGTTCGAGTTAGGAATCAGTCTCAGGTACGCCATGTCTTTGTATTAGCAGTTATAACCTAGTTGAACAATTTCTCAGTTGATTAAAGATCACTTTGAAATCAAGAGTTTAGTGGGATGACTTAATTGTCTACCTGAAAAATCTGAGTTGCTGATGACTGAGACTATTTTTGAGACCCCGCTACTAAATGAGCATTGATAATACTCTATCTTGCAGCTTTTGTTCCCCCCTTACTATGTTTCCTATTGCTTGTGTAGTACAGCTGTACTATTTTAGCCAAGTAAGAACGTTTGCTTTGTAGCTTCTGATGCTTCAGAGTTTCCTGAGCACATGGAGGAGAAAACAGTTCTTTGGATTCTTGCTCTTGCCACTTGTCTGCCCATACCCTAGTGTATAAAGGAATTTAAAAAGTGTGATAAAGCTAGAGCTTCACTGCAGGTGCTGTAAAGACACAAAGCAACTGGGAAATGAAAGTATATTTTTTATTTGCAGAGCACCCCGTGGCATGTAAAAGAGCATCAGACCAGACAAAACAGTTTGTGCCTTGTTATTTAAACGGATCATCCTGAGTTCTTGTAGCCAGGTGCTGGTGCATGTAGAGGGTATGAGAGGGAATTGGAGAAGGTTGCTGTCCCTTTGTGTTGATTTCCAAGGTGGCAGGAGATTTCCCTGACTTATTCTTGACAGCAAAGGGACTTCCTAGAGTTTGGGTTTGGAGCCATGTGGATGGAAATGGAAGGTTTTTTTGTTTTCCTAACTAGAGAGTCTTGCTACGTGTGATACTTTAAAGTAGACATGACCTTTTATTTGCTCCACACCATACACCTCCAAGTGATGCACTGCAAGATCACATAATTTTCTGGTCTTTTCAGGAGGAGGAGTTTTCTATTAAAATGTTGTTTCTCAATCAAGTCAGATGGTGATTTTTTTACTTCAGAAATAACAAGTATTCAGTTGCAGTCATCTGCAAGGTTATCAAACCCCTGTGCCCTCTGTGTACCAGACTGTAAGGATGGAGTGCCCCGTAGAATACACAACGCAGAAGAGCTGTGTGTGGGAATGCCAGTGAATGTACGAGCACTAAATCGCAGGTGTGCTGAATTCCAAGTTACTACAACACTGCAAAATAGTAGAATGCATGTTCTGGAAGGTGTACATTGTTTAATACTTTACTGCATTAGCTATGAAAGAAAACTAGTCTGGAAGAGTGTGTATAACTGGAATTTTGAGGTTTTTACATATTTTAGTTTCCTGGTACTGCATTTTCTCATAGCCATCATCATGCCTCTGTTAGCATATTTGTTATTGATTTTGGTTCTTTTAAAAATTTATTTTAATAGCCTGAAAATAGCCTGAAATAAAGAACTTGTTGGTGATTGATAGATGAGATTTAACTGATGTTCACTTACTAAAATTTTCACTTGTGTCTGGGCAGCAGTGTAGAACTGCTGGCATGTTACAGAGAAAAGCTGGAAATTGTTCTCCTTTAACTCAGGGAAGTCCAAAGTTCTCAGCTTTATACTTGGAAAACTTAAGTTTCTAAGTTCAGTCATCTTTGTCCATATCAGCTGTCTTTTCTAAAAGTACCAACTGCTTTCCACAGCTAATGAATGTTTTTATACCTTTCAGACTTTGGATCACTGTTCTCTCTAGCATATTCTTGTATTTGGAAACCTAAAAGTTGTGGAAAATACTGATAAACTTGATAAGCTGTATCCTCTTATAACCTTCAGTTATCTAAGGTGATCACCATTCCATCTCATCTCAGCAGAGTTTAATGTCAGAAAAATTCTTTCCCTGGGGGCACTAGTGTCCTCATCGTATAGAATCATTTTCTCCTTCCTTCTCCTTTAGAGAATTCTCAAGTAGGTACGATGTGAATGCAGGAAGTCTGAGAAACAGCTACTCCTGAATTTTAAAAATCGGTCAGCTGTTGCCCCCTTTGGGATAGTTGTTTAGTTTTCTCCTGTTTCCTCAGCTGCACAAAGTAGCTAATACCTGTGTAATGGAGTTGTTAACTTCATTAGTGACTGGCTTTGAAGCTCTTTCACAGCTCTTTCATGTTCTTCTCTCCAGCGTCAAGGAGGATCTTGGTCATAGCAATAAGACGGCTTTTTTGAGAAGGCAAATCCCTGAATTATATCAGTTTCTGGTATTTGATAACACTGTGCTAGGTATATCCATGGCATTTTTCCTAGCAGTCATATTAATTTTTAGGTAACAATTCTAAAAGTGTTTTTCTGTTTTCTTCTAAGCACAATAGCATGATGAAACTGTATTTCTCGTTTCTTCTCAGGGATTATGTATTTTACTCAGTTGTTGGTTAGGATTCCCAGTCTGTAGCTTATTTTCTGCTAAGAATGTCACTAATGGAGAATTTATGATATGGAATGACTAACTGAATTCAGTATATGCTCTAATATTCTCTTTGGTAACCAGTGCAGGAAGGAATTTGAGTCTAATGTTATTCTTTCACACTTTTAATGCTTTGAATTTCTATAAAAGAACTTGTCAGTGAAATGACTTAATTTTACAGTGAGAGATGGTAGAATTTCTAATATGGAAATGGCAGAAAGGATACTTAAGTCCTTCTTTGCACTAAAACAGAGAACTTGGTGATGAAAAATTCTTATCTTTGCTTCTTAACCATAAAATTACCCTGTTTTTAATTAAACTGGTTTAAATGTAGCAAGTTTCTTCATGTCCTTTCTGTTGATTTTTTTAAAATTACATTTACAATTCATTGAACTAAGTTTTTTGTTTGTTTCTTTCCTTTGGGTTTTTTTGCTGGTTGTTTATTCAAAACATCCTAGTGATTAATTTTTCCTTTAATTTAGTTTTCTGTCTGCTGTACCTGGATGCTGCAGAAGTGTCTATCAACATTTGCACCCAGCTAGAAGAGATCACAGGTTTTGAAAGCCAAGACTGTATTTTTTTGTGTGTGTTTATTTGTTTTTCCTACCCTGTGGAAAAAGAATCTCCTGTTAGGGCTGAACTACAATGCAGATTTTTAAAGGTGCAACGTAGTTACATGGGCAGGATTTGATTTGGGGTTTGAATTGAGGTGTGGAGCTCTGACCCTTCTCGTTTAATGTGCTGTATCTGTGTGGATGAGTTCCTGTGGTTTGCGTTACCTGATCAGAGTGAAGATCAGCTCTGCCCTGGTCTTGTTGTGACTGTGGGTGAAAATCTAATTGGAATAGTTGTGACGTAATAGTCTCCTGTGATGGTAAGTTTGTATTTGATGAACAGAGCTAATTTTCAGATATTCTAGCAGCTCCTGTTTGAGAGGATTTACTTGCATATACTTTTAAAGAGGTTGGGCAGTGGACGGTGCAGCGGTGATTAACAAAGCATGATCTCGCCCACTTATGTAAACAGGGTGTTTCTTTTGTGAACATGTCTTGTTAACTCTCCCTTGCAGACCTTTATTGGTGCTTCTTGAATAATTTGTTTAAACTGTGCAGTACAGATTCCTTATTTTAGCACTAAGACTTACAAAGGCTTCTTTTAGCAGCCTTTAATTTTGTACTTATGTATGTGACATAGCCTGTGGCTGTGATCTCTACTGTGAATCTGCAGTTGTTTTGGGATGAAAGAAGAAGGCAGCTGGAAACTCAGTAGCTACATCTAGCTGTCTACCTAGAGAAGGCCTTGATTTCAAGTTTATCTAAACAAGCTCGACTAATCCCAACTATCTAGGGGGATCCACTGTCAAAACAAGCAGCATGGCCCTAAGGCAAACACAACCATACAGAAATGAAGGCTGGGACTTCCAATACTCCAATGACTGCATACTGGAGGCTTTTTTCCTGAAAGAGAGTAAGAGAGGGGGAATTTGCATAATGCCTTTTCATTGCAAACTTTTGGAAAGCTGACAGAGGTCCAGCTTATAGCTCCGTAGCCACAATACGGAGTCTATAGGAGAATCCTTGAATGACCTAACCATATTGAAAGAAAAAATGAAAGCATCCAAGTATAGCCAAGTGAGGGTGGAAAAGAGGGCTGCTGCATTGTCTGACATCTGCTCTACTTCTCGTTAGTTTTGTTCTTTGGTATTCTATGTGGACTTTGGAGAAACCTAAGACAGCCTAACATGAATCCTATAATCTTCCTTCTGAATATTTATGTAGTGTGCCAGCCTCTAAGCTGTCCTTTGCATCTTCCTACTTCCCCCTCATTTTCATGCTCTCAAATGAGGCCAACATTTCAAAAGCTAAATAAATGTTTGTGAATGTTTATAAAAGATTTGCATAAATTTGTCCTTGTTTGACAAAGATCACTTTTTTCTTATGCCAGTTCTGAAATTTTTTAAAGGTTTCAGTGCTTGTCTTGACGACAAAGTCCTGCCTCAGAGAACAATGATTGCTGATTAAGTGGGTATGTGGTTGTAGCTGAATAGAGCGTTTGAGACGACAATGTCTAAAAGAGCCAGTCATCTGAAGCCAGAATTATCATATTTAACAAATGTTAACCACAGTATATATTTAAAGCCTCGTTTTTGATGCAATATACCTGTGCACTTGACTCATGGTGTGAGAAGAACGTGATTATCTTTTCACAGCTAATAGTTCTCACCTAATTTTTCCTAAATGTGGAAGTGAAAATATTCCTCATTTTGAGTCACTAAATGTTTAAAATTTATTTAATTCAATTAGTATTCTAGCTTCCTGATATTCCCACTTCTTATCTTTACCAATTGATATTCCCACTTCCTATCTTTACCAATTGATCAATGTTTATGCACATCATCGGACCTGGTTTTTGTGTGCTTGTTTGTATAATTTGTAATGTTTTTTGTGATTTAAGACTAGAATGATTATTCTTATCATACTAGCTGTAGATTTTTTTTTTTTTTAGCATGTTAGCTAAAATCCATTTGTCTTCGAAGAGAACTAAATGTTAATTTTATTGAAGGTGTTTTTAAAAAGACACTTATTGAGGAGATCTCTTTGGAAAAACTGCTTAAATATTTAGTTCAGCTTTACTTTTGGATTTTTTTTTACTGGAAAAAAAAAAGTAATAGTCGTTTCTGTTCTTTTGTTCTATTAGTGGAGAGGTTGAAGTTGTCATTAAGGCAAAAACTAGAGCTACTTCTCTGACACAGTTTTTATCACATCTGCTAGGCCCGGGTCCCAGGAGGAGCTGTGCAGAGCAGTGAATTCAGCGTAGGCCCATTATCTGCTGCTTTTGCGTATGTTGTAAAAGGAGTGAGACCTCAGGGAGGCTTGGAGCCTCCTCCCGTGTAATGTCCAAATCAGATTTGAAGGACTGGTGGCAGGAAAGCTTTGGCCTTGGGGTGTGAATTCTAAGAAACAGAGTCACAATTAGGTTTAAAAAATTCAGGGATTTTGAGCTTTATCTTGAAATATGTTTTTAGTAATGCAAGTAGAAAAGTTGCCCATCTGTGCACATATTTTGTACGTTTAAAATATTTAAATGATAGCAGGCCTCAATATGCTTAGGAAATGTTATTTATCTCGTGCTCTTCCTGTTACCAGCATTGTGTATATATGTGTTGGGTTTTTGTTTGTTTTTAAAAAATAACGTTTTCCTCAGAACAATTGGTTACTTTCAGTGAAATTGTGTTATTTCATACTGTGTACCATTCCCCTTCCGACCCTCATCTGGGAAGAGATGGCTTTTGTAGAAGACAAACCCTCCCCTAATTCAAGCTTTATAATTGCTCAGAAAGCAATAATAGATTTTTAGAACACTAAGCAAATAGATAAACTCGTGCTATAGTGTTGTATTGGAATCCTAGTAGAATTTTATAATGGAGGAGATAAAACTAAATTAAGGAAACTGAAGTTAATGCTACTAAGCAAATGATGCTTCTGCTTTGGTTTTTTTTTGTATGTTTTTATGTTTGGTTGGTTGGTTTTTTGGGGGTAGAACATTCTTTTAAAGAACTCACTAAACTTAATTCTTAAAATATTTGGACCATTATAAAAATCAGTAACATCCAGTACTGCTGTAAGACATAAAAAGATTTTAAGATAAAATCAATGCAAAATGAAATTTGACATAAATATTTTAAGTGAGAAATGATTTTTTTGAAAGAATCCGTGTTGTATCAGTTTTTTAAAAACTTGAAAAATCTTTAAAATCTAGAGAAATCTTGCTTTTAACTTTATTGTTCTTTGCTTTCTGGGCTTCGTCATCTTGCAAAATCTCAGCTTTTTGTTGTGCCTGGATGTCACTGGCCTCTGTGTGCAGGACACTTTATTTTGAATTTGAGGATTAGTTTTATAAGCTGCTTGAATTGGAATGCTTCTCCTGATTTTTAACTGTATAATTACATGGCACTTGTGAATTGATGAGAATAATCTGTAGTGGTAACTTTAAGGGAAATTTGATGTAAGATAGTATAAGCTGACACTAATAATAAATACTCCTCCCCATGGGAGACTCATCTGATTTGCAGTGGCCCATTCTCCTGTAACATTTGAATTGTCCTCCTGTAGAAATGTATGTACTTTCTGAAATATGGTTGTGAGGTTTTTGGGTTGGTGGTTTGTTGGGGTTTTTTTGTTTTGTTTTGTTTTTTTTCTTTCCCCGTGATCCTCAGCTAAAGGTCCTGTCTGTACTTTGCGTAGTCTTTCCAACTTCATCTTGTTTTTCTCAGGTTTCCCAATAGGTTTCCAAATACAGGTCCCCAACCTGTTGGTTTCTGTGGTGTATTGTTTCCCTCCTCTGACTCACGTTAATATCTGACTGTCTTGCCTTAGTAATTAATTTTTCACAGATCTCTGCCTGTCTTTTAATTTGGTTTCTCTCCCAACTTCTACTTAGACTTCTTGTTCCACTTTGAATATCTGTGGCATTGTGTCTCTTTCTGAGAGAAGCTTGTTTGCAACAGTCAACTGTTCTTGAATTAGACCATCAATTTGCATATCAATTTAGCAATGCAGTTTTATTTAACTGTGGATGCAACATGGGATATTTGTTATCAGTGTTCATTTGAACAAGAGAAATAAAGCAATCCTGTATATTTAAGAGGCTCTGAAGTTGTTCCATTGACTTGGAAGTGGGAGCATATGGTGAAGGGTTTAAAAATAAAGATAAAAAAGACTTGAGTTAAGATGAGGCTTGCATATCAAATTCACAAGTCAATTTGCAGCATTTTTCAGCCACGTTGAGCTTTCTCTATTATTTGGTCTCAATATTTAGGTAGTTTGGGACATAAGCCAAGCGTGTATTGTGTGTATTTAACAGCCTTGCTGTCCATACACTTTTCACATATCTCTCGTGTGTGTGTGTGTGGAGGAAATCCTTTTAGAGACGGCCTCACCTTCATAAATTGCTGTGTGACACAAAAGGGCTGAACACTCTATTCCTGCCTCATTTATTTTGAAAACTTTGCTACTGAAACCAAACTTAATCAATGAGCTCTGTGTTGTCTCCGATAAGTTATGTACTGGCTTTATTGATTGGGAAGGATTTTAGAAAACCCATGTGGGGTTTATAATGTCAGCAGTGTTTTGATTATGAAAAGAGTTGGAACCTTGGGACAAGGAACCAGGTGGTGTATGTCCTAAAGCCACTGGTGACGCGGCTGGGCTGAATCCCTCCAGGGACACAGTTCATGCCCTGCACTTTAACTGTGGTGACTGGCTGCTATAGATGCACTTTTTGCTCATTAAAATGTTAAAAATCAAACTGCATGTAAAAAGATTTGTGAAAATATAAACTTGGGGATTGATCCAGAAAACTGGCATGTGATGCCCTAGAGACACTGGTTTCAGCTACTGGGTAATTTACACTTCTCAGCTGCCTGTCCTGGATTGTTTGGGTGCTTTTTATTTTCTTCTTTCTAGGGTGTTTTGCTTTAGGGGCATTTATGTAGGTTTTTAAGAAAATAGGCGTAGGGAATCAAATAAGAAAACGGGGTATTGATGCTACCTCTGTGTTTCGTGTCAGGTGAAAACATAAGAAGAATGAGAAGATGCTGACATGAAGGGATTCTAGGTTTGTTTTTGCTATGGTTTTGGTCTGAAACCGTAAAGAAATGATGAATTCTCTAGGTCATAAGTAACCACCCACCTAAAGAGGCCTTGTAGGAAGTTGTGTATTATGTAGGCATTGCTAATCTTTCAAATTGAGCAGTATCTAAAGAGAAAAAAAATGAATTAAAAAACCCATTACATTTATAGGAATGCTTATAGAGCTTGCAACTTGAGCAAAAATTGAATAGTTCTCCAATAATTGTATTTCTTACATGAAAAAGATCAGCAGTTTTGCTAATTAAAAGTTAATTCTGTGTGTGATTTTTTTTTTTTTTTAACAGTTAAAATTTGTAAACACATCTGTGGTTAACCTGTACTAGTCTCAATTTTTCAGTTGTAAATCAAAGCAGATAAGTATTGGTGCATAATGAGTGGCAAATTATGTCCAGAAACATTGTGAAAGCCACATAATAGTGTCACTGTAAAATCTTTCTTGAAAGGACAAGGCAAGGTATAGTGGTACAGATTCAGGATATTGCCTCTTTAGGTGAAAATTTCATTTTCTGTGTTTAGGAAGCTATAAATATCAAGAAACAAGTGCGAGGGAAGCTCGGAGTAATACACTGTTATCCGACAATAACACAATGCTGACAAGATGCTAAAGTGTTTTATTATGGGAATGTTTTTACTTGCAGTTACAGTAATTATTTAAATCATCAGAATAATGGGGAGAATATATTCTGCCATTTTGAGGTGACTTGTTATCTTTTAACAGCGTAATTTCAGAATTCTAGGTAACAGCTACATGGCTTTGTTTCTAAAAGTAGATGTACAGTCATTATCTTGATGATAGTTTGTATTGATAAGACAATAAAAATACAGGCACTTTGCTGCGATTATAATTTTGATTCTTTTAGAATTCTGGGGTTTTGTTGGGGTTTTTTTAACATTTTATGCATTGAGATTTCAGTTGTGGGTAAAGGACAGCTGTGTAACAGTTAAAAGTTGTCAAGATAGAGTTTTTGTGCATAAGCAATGGGAGTTGTTCAGTAGACAGTTGATCCTCGTGTAAGTCGGTGAGATTCTGCACAAGGGTGAGCCCAGTGACGTTAATGAAGCCTCTGCTATCAAGGCATGATTTTGTGTGAAAATATATATTTCTGCAGAGTTTACTCTGAAACCTGTGTAGCTCCTTTCCGAGTTTCTTTTTTTTGCTGAAACTGAAAGGAAACTTCTCTGCTTTACATGGCATTCTTCAATAGATCCTTTCTTGTTCTTTAATAACAGGAGGTTGTTAAATAATCTATCAATAAACTGTCAAGAAGTCAAAGTTTCCATATCTGTTTCTGCCTGAAATCTTAAGAACTTGCCACATTTTAGTTGTCAAGAAGCCTCCGAAGAAGAGTGTGTGAGCAGTTGAGCCTGAAAGCATTGCTGAGAAGGGGATGTGCTTATTTGAATTATGTAGGAGGAACGTGTTCTTGCGAGGGAGTCAATATGTTTTCTGCTTCATTGAATGGCTTATTAGATTGATGCAGTTTATTTGTTGAATGATGGCATTGGGTTTGGAAATAAATGAAGCGGGAAGCATCAATTTAGTTATTGATGATAATTTATTACTATTGGTTAGAGGAGTGTTGAAGTTATCCGAGGGTTTGCCATTTCAGCAGGGTTATCTGGCTTCAGCTGAACACAGGAATAAAGTTTACATTTCAGGTCCTGAAATATTTAAGTGGGAAGGAGAGTGAGCAAGGAATTGGCTGGTAGTAAAGGTCTGCAAACTGGGTATACCTTTATGGTGGGTTGTGGATTATCAAATTCAAATTTCAAATATTATAGAACACTGTAATGCAAATGGATTACTTTTGTCTGTGAACACAACTGTTTGGGGGCTAAAATGTTTCTGGTTTTGCCTCTTCAGTGACTGTATTTGTTTAAAGTTGTAAAGCTGAAAATTATTAATTTCTCTGCCGATCATGTTTTCAGTTCTTTTTTGATACAATGCAAAGGCTGAAAAGTTTCTCTGTGGAGCTGTTTTGCAATATTTGGAAAATGTTTTGTAGGTTAAATAATTTGTATTAGTTTTAAACAACGTTCTTTTCATCAGTCTTTTAACACTCAGATTTTCTT
>NW_010337694.1:153945-167929 GCF_000700745.2 Antrostomus carolinensis | reverse complement strand
CTGCTATGAGACCTATTGGCTTTATCTTTTGTTATTTATCTTGCTGATGTTAGGAAGTATTCTCTAATCCCCCAGACCTCTGTTCCTAGGTAACAGTCAAAAGCTGTGCCAGCAGAAGTGGTCCTGCCAGGCCAAACCCATGTGGTTTGGTGTTATTCACTATGATCCATATGGTCAGGGTAGAGATTGTCCCTAGAGAGGTGTTAACACTCAACAACCCAACCTCCTCCTACTCTTTGGAGAATTACTGGATGGCTCCTGCTGCCTGCCCATGTGTGAATCTTGATTAATTTTTCATTTTTAATGAAGTTTGATCATGTTTATTATTTCACGTGATTGACTGCCTGGTACTCCTTCCATGTAATTGATAAAGCCCATATTTCTTCATCTGTCTCTTATTTCTTCAGGGCAAAGTTGTGAAATTGTGTGATGTGGTTAATATTAGATTTATTGGTCCCAATAGATGTATAAATTATCTCTTTTTCTCTCCACAGGAAGTTCTACAGACTTTGACCAAGTTTTGTTTCCCCTTCTATGTGGACAGGTAGTGTTAGCTTTTCAAACTTTACAAGAAAATAAGCTTGTCAATAAAACCACTGTAGAAAATAAAAACCATACCATTCTTAATGTTCTGTCTGCTTGACTGTGATTTAAAGCACCCAAGTGCAAATTATAGTCTTAGAATCACTTTATCCTGGGGTTTTTATGGGCACCATCAAAAAAAAAAAGGTTTAAAAGTTTGAGCTGTTCAGTAGCAGCAGTGAGAGTGCATTTTGTTTTACTTCTATGTAATGCTTGATGTGAAAATGCTTGGGTAGTAATTGTCAAATCTGCATATTAATATAAAAGCTTTGTGTGTGCATGTATTTTATTTCTTAATTGCCAGAATTTGGACAGAATAATGAATTAAGTGCTTTTACATTTAAAGGCCTCTTGATCTTGTTGGAATGCTGGTGCTTTACTTGGTGGCTACTTAATGTGGCTTCTAATTTTGGGGGAAAAATTGTTACAGTTAATTGGACAGGAACTGAAAATATTTAATTCTTGTAATTTAGAAAACTCAAGAACTTTTTTAGAATTTTTTAAATTTTGCTTTTACTCTGAGTTATTTTTGATGGTTTCATGAAAAGACCAAGCATTGAAATTTTGAAAGGATGCACCACTGCTCGTATCATCTGTGAGCATCATTTAATTGGTTCGCATTACTTAGGTCAGCTAACACACTGAATGGTTTTGATTGATGAAATTGGCATTAACTATGATTAAACTGCTAGAAATCGTGTTCTTATTTCAGTGAAATCTGTGATATTTACAGTAGAAATCAATTTTCTTTATAAATCAGCATCCATTTCCAGTATCACTACTTGTTTATTCGGTTCTCCCCCCAGCCCATCTGCCCCCCGTAAGGCAGCTGGTATTTCCTAGTTGTTTTGAAATACCTCTCACTGGTTTCTGTGAAGGGAGATGAAATCTCACTTTGCTTCTCTGGAGATCGGAGTCTGCACAATAAAACCATTGCTGCACAGTGTCCTCCAGCGCGGTGTTCTGGGGCTGGAGGAAGCTGAAAGCTTGACTGGGTCGTGCGGGCGATAGGGACTTTCAGCCCTCCGGGTGCTTCCTGCAGATCAGGATTGAGAGACATTGGTGAGCACTGCTGGAGACACCTATCATTACTACTGCCTCTACTGTACCTGATTTGTACATAAAAAGAGAATTTGAATATCCTGGGCTGTCAACCTGGGCTCCTTACCCAGGGCTGGTTGACTCAGATGACCTTTAAAAGCCACAAATACTTCTTATAAATTGGAATCAATTTTTGCTGAGTATCTTTTTCCTTTCCTAAGGGGAGGGAAAGGGGAAGTACTTAGATGTATTTTTCTTATCTATGTGTTTCTACTAGAAATATTTATGCTTACTATGTGTAGGTTTATTGTAGCTAGGGCTTTTTGTTTGTTTTGTTGTTTTTTGTTTTTCCCTAGCAATATAACATTTTGAAA
Source organism: Antrostomus carolinensis (assembly GCF_000700745.2). NCBI lineage: Eukaryota > Metazoa > Chordata > Aves > Caprimulgiformes > Caprimulgidae > Antrostomus > Antrostomus carolinensis. Next base: position 165,932 of record NW_010337694.1, on the reverse strand, counting down.
TATAAGAACACTGAAAACCCATATGGGGTGCAAATGAGAACATAATGGAAAGTGATTCCCATTTCTGGAGTTGCTTGTTAGACTGAATATCACAGACTGTCACTGAAAAGACTGTAAGCCAACCATTTTGAACATAAAGGAGAGATTGTAACCCATAGCGTACTGGATTTAAACTGAAGAATGGACTTTCAATACTTGAGAAGGTAGAGGATGTCCCAAGTTAAAGCAGCTGAGAGAGATGTGTGTACTACTTCTCTTCTTGATGTAAAAATACACACACATTTGTTTATATATATATAAACAAATACCTGTTGTATTCATCTGTGCTGTAAACTTGACTTCACTTTGAACTGTGTGAGAATTAACCTGCCAGTTACAGCAAGAAGGTAAACAGTGTTATATCACTGAACACAGAAGAATTTAATGTGGCCATGATAAAGAGAAAAATACAGTGTATCTCAAGTGTAAAATGTTCTTAATCTTTTAGCTACTTCCAAGTTTAGAACCGATTGAATACCTGTTCTTAGAGGCTCTTTCTGGAACTCAACAGGTGACAGATTTGCAGTAGTTGGTCTTTTCTTTCCCTGTTTACTGTTAACCAACTATTGAGCATTTATTTATACATTTCTTATATTACATTGAAAATAAAGTTATTTAAAGTAGTGAGCAGTTAGCCCCATAATGAAATCACCTCAGACAGTGCTTTAATAGTCTCTCAGTGAACACTTCTTTTACTTTTGAGATGAAATGAAATTGCTTTTAGAAGGAATACTGTCTTCAGTCACATTTTAGAAAGGTCCTTACAGTGGTGTCTTGCAGAGTTGACTAGCACTCTCTAGTGGGACATTAACCCTCCGTGTGTGCCTGAAAAGTGGCGAGTTGGATCAGACCTCTAGTTAATGTAATTCTTAGTCCTCAGAGGGTTTTTAAAAATATATATTGTTTTGTTCATTTGAAACAAAAGAGAAAGAAACACTGAAGTGGTTTCAGTAAAGACCTTCCAAATACCAAAACCCAGTTAACTGGGTTGCCTTGTTGTTGGCCATGACACTTTTAGTATTAGAGTCTCTCTGCAATGCTGAGAGGTTTTAAAGTTCTTGATATAAAAGTGGAGGTACTGGCTCATTGTTCAAATAACTTGGGAACATGGGCTAATACCTTGTGTTGCAGTAATCCTCTGTGTAGGGTATCTCTTCAGGATCTGTGGAAAAATGATCAGTATGAATTATGATGAAGAGATACCGATACAAATGATGAGGAATGTGTAGTCAGTACAGAATAGTCATTACTTTTCCTTTCACCAACTCAGAGCCCAAAGCAGCATTATCAGTTAGAGTACTCTAGGTTTTCAAGTCCTGCTAGAGTCATGTCCCCAATTTATACCCTGTTTGTGAGGACTTTTACTTGGGGAAATTTAATTTACGTAAGTACATTCTGTGTCATGTGCAGTATTATGCCAGGCTTTCAGTGGAAACTTCTTGATGGTAGGAGTGTGCTTAATGGTACTTGAGTTGAGTCTTGCTCTTCTGACTTTGATGTTAAACAGTGGTATTTCTTTAACAAGTGCTGAGAAAGGACAAAAGCCTTCACCTACATGAGTGTCTCTTCTAAGGCTGCATGTTCTATAAATCAGGTGGCAAAAGCTGAAGATGTACTGTTGTGTCTGCCAGATCACAATTTCAAATGATGATGATAGGACACCAAGATTTTGAGGCAAATCGAGATCTTCTGCACATCTGAGTGTTCTCTGTGCTGAAGATTTTGGTGCTTATTGACACAGAATCTTAATTCTTTTTATATTGATTTTTTTTTTTTTTTTAAATATATTGTAGCCAGGTGTCAAAAATCACCAGGAACTAATTGTCCCTTCCTTTAGGCAGTGGACCATGAGGTGTCTACTCTTATGGTTGCAGGATCAAGGTACAGGCTATTCTCCAACTGCCCGAGTGAAGAACTCCACCACAGTCAAATTTCGTATGAGGATTAATTTGTGTTAGTGACAGGGGATTGTTAAGAAATCACTCTTCCTCTCTCCCCTTTCCTCCATCCCTAACTTCTGTCTGCCCATTTATTGATGAGATTTAAGGTGCTTCTATCCTGTTGGGCTCTAAATAAACCTTCTTCCCATTTGGAAATAAAGCTAGGAATCTTAAATATTGATATTAAGATCTTAGGAAAACCACTTTTTATGTTGTAAAGTTTATCCTTCCACGTGAAGAGCTACCACTGAAACTTGAGCCCTATTGGACATAGTTTCTGCAGAACCCATAAATGCAAAAAATCTTCAGGTTCGCTTTGGAGGAAATAACCAACTTGTCACAGTTGTTTAATAAACAAGCCTCTCCCTGCTGCAAATGAAGCATGTTTTTTTCCCCTGTTTCGTAATTTTAATTGTCAGCCAGGGCGCTATTTCTCACACACGCTCTGCTCTCAACCTTGTTAAAATTAAGCGTATAATCCCCCTTTAAAACACCATACTAAAATCACCATAGTAACATTACATCCAAGCTTTACAGATAAAACACAGCACCAGGAAGGGATTTTTTGGTATCCCTTAGCAGCTCAGTATGGTTTATGGAAATGGTTGCTCTGCTGACATTTAGAATTTGGTCGGATGAGAGCACTTACACTGTCTGATTCTCAGACTACTGAAATACTGTTAAATACCTGTCTGTGAATCTGGAGTATTTTTTCATCTTCATCACTGCATGTTTTTCCTTGCCTGTTTGGAATCCACTGAAGGATTCTTCTTTCTAAGCTGGACAGTGACATCTTTCTGATCTGGATCCATCTCTTATTTCTGAAAGTCTGTTTTTCCTTTTTTCCTCTAGGCACTGAGTGTATAAATTGTTTGTTGCATTATATATGGCATCATAGAAGAGAGTATTGGCTCCCTTTGAAGGATTGTTAGTTAAATGGCCTTGAATTTAATGGGGTTACCATCAGCCGTAGTGAAACCCTGGCCTGGGTTGCCCAGAGAGGTGGTAGAAGCCCCATCCCTGGAAACATTAAAGGTCCAGCTGGATGGGGCTCTGAGCAACCTGGTCTAGTTGAAGATGTCCCTGCTCACTGCAGGGGGGTTGGACTTGGATGGTCATAAAAGGACCCTTCCAACCCAGACCATTCTGTGACTGACTTGCAGAGATACCCATGTAAATGCTAGTCAGTTTTGTCAGTCTTGTAAACCTAAAATAAACTAGAACATAACCTGAAATAAGTGTTAATTTCATATTGTTATGAGGTCTGAAGTAGATCCAAAATCAAATGAAAAGTCCTCTAATAATTACACCAGTCCCAACTTCACCACTAAATGTCAGAATTTCCGTTAAACAGTAGCACTGCATTTCTTCAAACTGGGAGGTGGATTGGTCTTGGTCTATATGGGATCTACCATCACTGTACATAAGCATTTGATTAACTTTAGACAAATGTGGAAATATCTCAAGAGTATCTTTAGTTTTGTTAATAAATAACATTCAGAAAGTGCCATGCTTTCAATGTAAAGCATCTTATTTTGATCTTATCTTACTATCTCGAGCATCACCTATTAGTGGTAAAATATGGATGTGAATGATAGTATTTTTGAAGACAGGAAATTTTTTTTAAATGCTGGGGTTTGGGGGGGTTTTTTTGTTTGTTTGGGTGGTTTGGTTCTTGGGTTTTGTGGTTTTGTTTTTTTTGTTTTGGTTGTGTAGTTTTGTTTTGTTTTGTTTTCCAAAATAGAGAACTCCAGTTTGGTTTGTACAGTGTGTACAGAATTGAAGGTGGTTGATGATCATAACCATTTTCATTTAAAGATAAATGCATTTTCATTATCCTCCCACTTATAAAAAAGTAAAAAAACCAAACCAAAACAACAACAACAACAAATTCTCCCTCACCAACTGACATATTTAAGTGTCTATAGGGTACATACTCTAAGAGTTAATTTCTCAAAAAAACTCTGCTGAAAGGGAAATGTTACAAGTTCAATGACTTAGACTAGATACTTTTGACACAGAGTTAGCTCAGCATTAATTTTTTCCTCTTGACTCTATTTTCAGCCATGCAGTTAACCAAGTTGGGCAGAACTTTACATTCGTACTTACAGACATTGACAGCAAACAGAGGTTTGGATTCTGTCGCTTATCTTCTGGGGCCAAGAGCTGCTTCTGTATCTTAAGGTAGGTCTGTGGTTTGGCTTTTGGCTGACTCTAGGAAACAGCGTTTGACTTTGCTGTGTTACACTGCAATTATAATTTCCAGCTGTTCAAAATTATTTTCCTATCTGGTCCTCAAAGTCACTGCTCTTCTGCAGAAGAGATGCAAAATATCTTGCACTTTGAGTTGCTCTGTAGATAACTCTGTTTGTTTGTAGTCAATGTTCTTGAGTTAACAGTGTGGAAAAAAAAAAAGTCTCTTTGCAGTAATTTGATATGACATAGCGTGATGGCAGCTGTTATCTTTAACTGTCACAACTGATCTTGTTAAGACATTTTGTGGACATTTGTATATGCAAGTTTTATTAACAAAGCATCTGTTGGTAACTGAGAGAATGTCACTGATGCTCTCCGCGTCCTACAAGTTTGTATGTATGAGCTATACTCTGTCCTATTGAGTTTTGTGGAGTTTATCATAATAAAGACCGCTGGTGGAGGTTGGAAACAATGCATTTCACATAAAACGGGCAAAGAGGCTCTGTCAGAGTAGTTTTTTATGACCTCCCACAGAAATGTTGGAATACAGTCCATAATTTTCTATTTTTACATTTGCTGCAAGAAATGATGCAAGTAAAATCAGTTTTAATATCTACCAATATATTAGTTCCATTAAGAACTTCTGTGGATTGAAGATTTCCACATGGCACCCAGCCTGTCTTGTTTTAAACAAATTTAACAATGGTCTGCCTTCTGCTTTTTCCATGGTCATGAGCAATTGGAAGTTTTGGAGCAATGGCCCAGGTAAGGATAGCTCAGAGTTACCTGTCTGAACAGCCAGCTAGGTGACTGAAGAATTGCTCAGGCAATCACAAATGAGGACAATTTCCTTTATGGGCAGGAATGGGCAACAATCTGTCTCATTTGTCTCTTGTTTGCTTTTCACATGAGAGAATCCAGTGTAAGAACAATAACTTGTCTTCGTCCTACAAGTGCTGTGTGTTGCACGTGTCAGAATGGGACCTTCTGTATATGTGTTACCGAATGTGATCCCTCTGGAGAATTTCAGGAGCACCTATCAAGAGCCAGGACACTCCTTATTTCATTGGGTTGCATACAGCAATGCTCTGGAGTGGATTTGGGATTGATGGATGTATTTAGAATGAATGTGTCTGTGCCATTTGTGCTGGCACTAGGCTGGTGGAGATACCAAATGTTTGTTGCCTTGTGTTTCGGCATTATACTGACGGCAGTGATTTGCTTACTAGGCCCTTATTGAAGAAGCTTAATATTTGGAGAAATTACTGTGAAATCCATCAAAACTACTGATTAATCGTGTGGGAGGCAGGGTGGCAGGTGTTTTCTCAGTGCCTTCCTTCGTTCTTTCTTTTCTCTAGTAGACATTTCAACTACTATTAGCTATGGCAATCCAGGAATATGGACGGTGCTCTGAAGACAGGAAGGTATTTCCCTAGCTCTTTCCCTGTAGCTGCTCTCCAGTGTGCTTGGGCTGCTCACTCACTCTCACATGCAAAGTGTCTGGTTACATAAGGTAACTTTTCCTGATTAATGACAAATTACAGGGGAAACCCAGATTAAAAAGAAAATCTGAATGAGGAGTAGTACCAGTCCCTTCTTGATCTCTCCTGGATAAGAGTTCTTTGCTGTCAGCTCCCTTATGTTGAGTGAGTGCCAAGAAGAAATGGAGGAGTTATGTTGTAGTTAAATGCCTTCTGCTTCAACTCATAACCAAAAAAAAAGTAATTCAGCATTACAGTGTAGTTACAGCAGTGGATGGATTGAGACTCAGCTTCATTCCTATTGCTTCTTTCTCCTGTGAACTAATGAGAAAATGAAAGTTCACCATTAATGCAGGTGAATGGAAGTTTCAGAGGATAATAAAGAATGTAAATTAGCATTACACAGATTGACTTGCTCTGTCCCTAGGACTGCAGCATCCAGTTAATGAGACTCTCCTCAGAGTCTTTTATGAATTAAAGGATGCCGCATGGCAAATGGATGTGGATGTGAACTACAGTAAAGCAGTTCTTGGAATTCAGTATGGTAAAGTTCCCCACATGGATGTAGCTCCTGTGGCCAGCAGAAAGGCAGTTCCATTGTGCAGAGTAAGTCTTTTGGCTGCTTTAACCAGCACTGTTTAGAAATCTGCTCTCAAGATAGTTTCACAGTTTTGTTCCTGCTGTGGACAGCATCACACAGCGTTATGGAAATCTGGTTAAGTTTAGAAACGGCATCTTCAAGGTGTTCTGTGATTTTCTTCTAATGTAGAACCACCGAGTCTGTCTCTCTTATTCCATTTCGATTTTTATTCACTTGGTTTCTAGCTGATGATGACCCAATGATCAGATATTGTCTGTGACCCAGAGCTGTGGAGCGCTCCGCAGCGCTGCTGACCACCTTCCACACTTCAGACAGCAGAGGGCGGACAGAAGCACAGAACAAGTGTCCCGGGCGGGCTGGTGGGCTTTGGAGGATCTAAACAGTGAAGTGAATTAAAAAACCTCCACAAGCTCATGTGCCATGCATCAAAATCCCTGGGTAACTTGGAATTCTGGACTACCTTTTTCAATACAATGTGTTACAAAACTAAAATATGCTTTTTATTTTATTTTTTTTCTTTTCCAAATGATGAATGAATATTAAGTTGAGAGCTAATGTCCAAGTCATCAAATTCTGAGTTCTAATTTGGTAATATTAACATCCTAGAAAAATTTCCATGCCCACAGATTTTTTTTTTTATTCTTTCTAAGACTTCATTCAAGGACTGAAATTAAATCAATCCTATTCGATATACATTGAGAAGCTGAATTTTTTTCTTTCTAGAGGTTTGCTTTAATCTAACTTTGCATCAGATTTGGCATGGACTTTTCAGGGTGAACAATATAGATAGTTCTGAATTTAGTGACAAGCTGTATCTTTTTTTTTTTGTATGTGGTCTGCTCCTAGAAGGCCGGAGTTAAAAAACTCCTGGCTGAAATTCCTGTAAGCATCACACTTCCACTTGTACTGTTTCTGATGGTCTGAAGATGGCTGAAGAAAATGAAAATAGAGTAGATAAAGCTAAGAGGAGGCTGCTGAACATATGAAATTCTAAATTCTATGGATACATTGAAACATAAAATTGCTTTTTTTTCTCTCTCTTCAGAGAAAGAGATTGAGTTCTTGTATGAGCACATTATTTAAAAGCGCGTATCAGTTTTCATTGGAGCTGAGTTTTTTGTCCTGACTTTTATATGTTGTAGAATCTCAGACTCCTGAGAACTTCATCTTTCTGTGTAATTGTGAAGGAAGAAAAAGTTCTGCTTTAGGAATGTAAAAAATGTTGTTAACTCAGTCTGAATACTTTTCTTGATACCCTTATTGCAGAATGTTTATATAATAAAACTAACAAGTTTAATTTATTAAAATATTTTTATCTTTTGTCTTCTGAAATATTTCCAGAATTCAATGTAAAGACCCGTTACTAATGCTCGAAAAATTCTTCAGGTTATAAATAGATAGGATCCAGTCATTTCTTCAAATGTGTGTTTATTTTATATTCTATCAAAATAAGTTATATGTTTATGAAAGATACTGCTTTTAAATATAGAATAACAACAGTGTTGAATGTATGGTAGCCTATTTAAATGTATGAACTGATTTAAATGTGTAAGTCAGTGTAATGATTTCAGGTTACGTAACATAATAAAATGGCAACTTGAACGATGCATTTTTTAAATAGATTTTAAAAAACCCCATAATCACGTGCATGTTCACCAAGTTGACCCTAGTGTTAAACATCTTCTTCTCTTATGGCAGTGTATATTTGAGTTTAAAAGATAAATTTAGTAGTCCAACTGAGAAATAATATTTTTGTATCCATTTAACTGAACTTGTAGCCAGTAGGTATAAGGCCAAGTATAATAACTGGCAGAATGGTTTCAAATTAGTGTTCTTGCTGTTACTTAGTTTGCTTCATAGTCCCTTATTTTTGATTTGAGATTCTGAGACCAGTAATGTGAAAAATTGAATGAAAACCACTCTGAAATAAAAATGTGTTTAGAAAAACCCCCACAGAACACCCCCAAACCCCAGCACTGGTACAGTGCAGTCTGGCAACCCATATAAATCTGACTTACCAGGTTGTGTGTAACACTACGTTCTTAATGTGGTCTGGATTACTGATGTATGGTAGAGAGTTCAAATCTAGAAATTGTTTTATATATGATTCTTCACTGATTGTATTTAAATATATTTTTCCAGGATGTCACTAAACTTGTAAAATATTACGATTTACTGGTTTTTTTTAAGTTATAAAGCTGGACAGAACATTCTTTACAGTTCTCCATTTTAGATTCCAAACTCGTAAAAGCCATGGTGATCAGAAGTCAGTGGACTTGTCCATCTATGCAGATAAATATGCTGCCTTGTTAACTGCAGTTTCTCCACAACGTCATTTTGGTCAATTTAGTTCTATATTTAATTTGCAAAATTTCTTTTTTCCAGCTATTATGAGAACAGCTTTGGGAGGTGTTAGGGAAATGCTGCCAGACCATACACAGCCGTTATCCCTCGGAGGCTGCCTCTGTGCTGGTTTTTCCCTTCCTATCAAAAAGAGTCGCAGCAACCATGGCAAAAACTTCCTGAGAAGAGACGTGACCATTGGTACCTGGAAGAGATGATGGTAGTTACTGGTCTGACAGCACTGGGGTGCTGTGGGGAGCTGGGCAGGGAGCTGTACAGGCTGTATTGCCCTGCAGCCCCCAAGATTTATTCACACTTAGTTGAACTTGGTGGACAAGAAATCTCATTCCTGTAACCATGTAATAGGTACCTTGCTTTTTATATTATTATTATTATTAACTGGTAGAACTTCTGCTTTATTTGTTAAACTGTGAGCTATAGCACCTACTTCTAACTTTTTGAAGGAGCACTAATAATATAAGTCAAAGATTTTTTGCTCCAAGTTTTGATAAAGTAAAAAAAAAAAAAGATAAAAAAAAGAAAGACAAAACTTTACGTAGTTTTGCTTTGCTTCACAAACTTCCTGGGCAGAGTTGCTGATTTATGAAGGTGCTATAACCATGTGCAACTCTGATTTCGATTTTACTTAATTTGAAGTTTTCAGTGGGTATTCAGCTTTTGTACCCAAAATGAAAATCATTCTTCTGAAGTGAAATGCAGAAACATTTGTGTGGAAATCCCTCTCGGCCAAAATAGCTAAGCTCTGCACCACTCTTTTTCTAAGATAAAAAGAAATGAATCTATAATAGTTTGTGACAGATGGCAGAAAATGTAACTAACTGAATGTGATTCTGTATGGAGTTATTTGAGGTTTTTGGTGTGATTTGTTGTGAGTTCCTCTCCTCCCCCCTTGCCTTCCCTTTGATTGCAGTCTTTGTCCATTTATTCTTAGGATAGAATAAGATTTCTGAGCAGGGGCCTCTCTTGTGGTGCAAAGTGAGAATTGTTTTTAATTGAGCAGAAACATGTGGAAGGATCAGGAATATCTCAAGGGATTACAGAAAAATTCCAAATTTGTACTACTTACAGCTTGTGTTTAGAGCAGGGTCTGCTGGGAATAAATGTTAGTTAGTGTGACCTGTGACCTTAAAAACTGTTGACATGGATTTCAGCCAGAAACTAGCCACAGAACTCCTTTGTTAAGCTCATTCATAGCTCCTTGAAAACTCTAGTCAGTGAAAGTTGCCAGCTCAAATCTAAGGAAAGCAGAGCCCTTTTTTTTCTTTTTTTCTTTTTTTTTTCTTTTTTTTTTTTTCCCATGCTTTGGAAACAGTGGACGCCCCTTAACCAGCAAGACTTCTTTAATAGGACTGCATCGCCTAAACTTGATTGGAATTGACAGCTTCCTGGCTCGGGCTTGCCAACTGGCAGGGCACTGATGCATGGGGGACAAACAGCGTTAAGGGCCTGTAGACCACTGTTTGTGTGTGTGCCTCCGAAATGTAACACACTTCTGTTGTGATACCTGCTCATGTAAAGAAAAAAATCCCAAACCCTGAACGCTGCTTTTAGTCCCACGAGTCTTTCAGTTATTTGGGGGGAGAAAAGTGAATATTTGTGTGGTTTTTTGTTTTAAAATAATTGTCCTGTTGTCCTCTAGCATTTTCCCTTTTCACTGGTTTGGCCAAAAGCCACAGAAAAATATTTACACTTGAGAGAGGGGGGGAAAAAGAGACAATTTGCTTTTAGATTTTTTTTTTTTTTTAAAGTGTGGCTGTATAGTGCTTAAAAATCTGATTTTCCTACTATAAAAGGGTTAAATTTACAAAACTTCCTTCTTGTGCAGTCGCTTCTTTACAAGGTTTTCCACGTGAGGGTTTTGTGTGTCCTCAGCTGATTCTGTGGAGTTTTGTTTGTGTCGTGTCCCTCTCCCCAGCCTTACCATGGATGCATAGACAACTCAAACTTTAATTTTAGTATCTTGGAGTGAATTGCAAGATGGAGAAGGGAACAACATGGTACCAGGCGTGCTGAGTTCTGTGCCCAGTTTTCATTTGCAGTGGATGTGCAGCCTCATGACCATTCCCTTAAGTACTTTTTTTCTGGCAAGCTGAGTAAAATAGATTTTGGGTGCTTTTTCTTGGTGAAGCTTGGTTACACTGAGTTCATTGTAGCCTGTGTGAGATTAGTGCTTTTATCCATTTATGTCAGTTTATTTTATAGTTAATATTTAAGAAAAAGTTTACACATAATCCACCTTTTTTGAAAAGAGAGGAAGAGAACTGATAATGAAACTAGGCTTCCCAACAACAGAGAAATGACTTATTTTGCTAATTTAAGGCTGTAATTACAAGTTAGGCTGCAAGCGATGACTGAACATAACCCCAGAACAGAGAGATCCTCTTATCTCTCTATATATCTCTTCAACCTGATTTCTTCCCTCTTACTCTTTGCTGTGATGCTTCTGTGTAGACATAGAAAAGTTTTTCTGTCTAATTAAATAAGAAAAAAGTCCAGACTTTATTTTGTGAAGATTTGCTATAGTTGTATGTGGAATAAAGTGATAATTAGCAAAATCAATGTTTCGCTTCCATAAGTATCTATATGATACTTCAAGCCTTCCAAAAAGGTGTTTGGTAATGGCTAGAAATGATACAGGACACTTTTTGGACAGTCTGCGTGGTCCTTGTAGAGTGTATCGACCCTGGAATCCCTGTACTTCTTAAAACGCTTCGGAGATGAAAGCAAATAGCAAGCTGGTTCTGTTAGACATTGGCAAAGGCCACAAAAAATACATGTATAAATCATGAGAAATGGGATCTCTCTGATTCAACAGGGCAACAAAATCGTATCTAATGAAAGTGTTGTTATTGAGCCTCTGTCTGCCTTCTTCAGAGATTTTTTAAATTATTTTTTTAGCAGTGGGCTCAACGCATGCACTGAATGTAAGAGTTGGAGATGCAGACGTCTCTCAGTTCCTTTGCACGGACCTTACAGAGGAGAGAAGAGAAGAGAGGGCAGGCGAGACTCCTAGCTAGAGTCTGACCTTCTTTCACAGAAATTCTGGTTTCTTACAAGCTTTAACTGTAGCAAAACAGTTTGACTTCCTCTTCTGTGTGTGACAGGAAATTGATCTAAAGTGGCTTAGAAAATGTGAGAACTCGGGGAACATAGCATGCAGGGTTGGAAGGGGTCTCCTCTTGGTGCAGGCATTTTGCTTTAACTTGACATGTTTATAAAACAGTTTACATCTTAAAAGTTTAGGGTTTTTACCCCTGCTGATTTGCTTAAACAGACACTGGCTTTTAGTTTCAGTTACTTGTCAGAATATATATGGAAAAGTGATGAACCTCATGAAAAGAGAGCTTGACATCAATTAAATTTAGC
>NW_010337694.1:103342-153911 GCF_000700745.2 Antrostomus carolinensis | reverse complement strand
CTTTCCAGTATAGTTTTTCCAAACTTCCTGTGGTTTTTCTTTATTTTCCTTACAAGTTTCACAAGACAGACATGAGTTATTTAAAAATACTGTTCCAGGAAAAGAGGAATAAAATTTTGTATTGCATCTGCTCATTTGTTGTCTTCTATTTTCATCGCTGCCATTAACCTTTTTTTAGACTCTAGAAACTTATTTTGGAAAGCCTGTAAGGTTGTCTTAGGATCTTATCTTGCTCAGCTATCTTTAAATAAATTTTGAAGTGTGTCTCAAGTTATATTAGCTTTCTGAAACTATGTTCTCTGCGACACCGAATAAAATACACTTATTAAAATAGTCTTAAAAAATTAAAAGCATATGATAATGCATTTTTTTCTATCCCATCAGTAAAAAGCTTCCGTTGAAGTTTGTTCCTGGTTTTTCTTGGTCCTCTTATTGACATGATTAATAATGTTTGAGATCATTGATGATCGATGTTGTGTGTACGTATTTCATAAGAATGTGCATTCATGTGCAAAGATATAAGAGAGACTTTTACATGTTTTTGTTTATAAATGTCTGTCTAAACAGCAGTGTCACAAACCAAGACAGTTCTTAAAGAATCCAGTTGATTCCATATGAGGCTTGTATTTTCTGTTTTATTAATATGTGAAAAGTGTGTACAGTATTTCTTCTTAATTATGTTTCCTTTGAAATTGTATGCAACATCATAGTTGTAGCAATAGAAATGCATTTTGATGTTTTGAGTTTTCAGACCAACATTGAAAGGAGTCGATTCCACTGAACTCATAAATAATGAATTCTTATTTTCAACTCGTGTAGTTGATAAATAACAAGTCAATGGGGAATACATTAAATGACACTGAGTGAAAAGCTTTGGAGTTTTCACTGTGGTGTCAGTAGGTCTGTTGAAGGCATTGCCGGCTCAGCTTGAAGTTTTAAAGTGTGGTTGAATTGGTTTAAATATTTTTGTTGAAACTTAAATACAGTAGAACCTTGATAATCCACACACCTCCTAATGACAGACACAGAAATGGCAGCTCCACGTCTGGCTCGTCAGAAATGGACAGGGCTGGAGTAAGATTTCATAGTTCTAGACTTAAATATACTACACTATGCTTACTGTGTCAGATTCTGTCCATGTAATTCTTCATAGTAGCAAAATAAATCCATTGTTAAAAGGTACTTTTAACATTTTTCCAGTCTTTTTCACCCCTTTTCTTTCACCTTTATGTACCATTCAAAAATATTACTGATTTGTGCTGGGTCGTCTAGTCATAGTTACAATGACTAGATGTTGTCAATATAAACAAATTAAAATTTGAATGCTAAATGCAGTAGGAAAAAGATTTAGAAAAGACAGAAAATGTTACAAGTTCTGTGTTCTGGATTTTTCTGTGATGAAAAATGCTCTAAAAGAGGGAAAGATCTCTGTAGGTAATGGAAGGACACTGGATACATTGCTTTTAAATGAATTGAGAGGTCTGGTGTTTTCCTTCTTGGCTTTTATTCTGCCTTGTCATGCACACCTTGGTTCTTGTTTTCTGTTCACTGGTGACACACGCCGTATGGTTGGAGTAGGGAATGCGGAGTCTTTGCTGCAGATGGCTTATTGTATGAGATCAGCTGGTGCTGATGTTCGAAACAGAAGTTCCCCTCTGTTTCCATCAATTTTCCTGTTACTGTCCACTAGAAACAGAACTTATTTCTATATGTCTATCAAGTTTGAGGTTTGATCTTGATTGCAAAAAGAAAAATCAATCCTACTGTCATAAAATACTATGAAATGTTCCATCCAACCAGTCTGCTCCTCTCCCTCTCCCCGAGTTGTTGAGTTAAGCTGTACCTGGTCTGGTCCAGTCAGGGCAGGTACTGCAGACATGGGTGTCTGGAATAAAATGTTGCATGTGTAAGGGGTCAGTTAGTTCACATTAGGAAAATGCCTTTTTCCCACTGAACTTAATAGAGAAACTGGACCTGCTGATTGATAACCGCATACGTGAGCTGTAAAAAAAGGAAAAGTATCTCCTGGGAGGTATATTTACTAGAAATAAACATTAAAAGTCACATTTTCAATAACCAAATTTAAATCCCTTCTTACTTGTAAATAAGAGGTTGCAAAGAATATAAGAATATTTAAATTGTTCCTAGACGGTGCTTGGCATTGGAGAAAAGATGTTTTGATTTTGTTTGTCATTTTATATGTGTACACATTGTCATTCTTTAAGTGTTATCCCTTAACACTGGTATTTATTCCTCTACATGTTGATTTAGGTAACAAGTCTGAGCTGTGTACTTGCATTGATGTTGTCGTGGGCTGAAGTTATACCACTTTTGAAGTTAGCAGCAGCCAGAAAGTAGAGGGAGTTGTTTACGAGAGAGTCCCATCGATTCTCCTTTTCTGTGGAAGCATTCAAGCAGTAAGACCTGCACAGTCTGTTTGGCACAGTAGCTGCTCTCAGCTGGCCCTGTGCCCTCCTGCTGTTAGTCGGGGCAAAGGATGTGCCAGATCTCAGATTGTAACGGAGCAGAGCCTGCTTGCAAATCTGCTTGTAGTTAGCCTGGGGCCTTCTGGCAGCAGACTACAGCCGATTGATTTAGTTGCAATCCTTTTTCCTTAATATTTTCCATCTGGCCAGCAATGACCTATAAAGACAGACACAAAACAGAGTTTGAGTTATGAGGAGCGTAATAGTAAAACGCTTCCAAATCTCACTCTAGAACCTGCACCAAGGGATGGTTGCTGCTCTGCAGCCCAAGGATGTTTGTTCTAAAGCTCTGTTGCAGCAGTGGTGTTAAGAAAAAGCATTGCAGTTCTCCAGTTCAGAAGGATGTCCTGGAGAAACGTGCATCTCAGTTATTCTAGTGTGTTTCCCTTCTTGCTGTTTCTTGCTTTCGGTTGATCCTGAGCAGGACGTGAAGCGCTCTCAGCAGAGGCTCCTTCGCACGCTTCTCTTGCACGCGCTGCTCGGGCTAAATCATCCTGTGGCGTCGGGAGCCGTGCGAGAGCAGGGGATCGTGGGGCAGAGATGGGGAGGACAGGCAGGGGAAGGTCAGTGTGGAACTGCTTTAAGGCATGCAGCACCAGGTTTGGGGAACTTGCATTCAGTGATGTTAACAGGGAGGTGATGTCTCCCAGACTCTCAAATCTACAGGAGTGGATTAATCCTTTCCAGGGTGAGGCGTTTCCACATCTGGATTATTGGTCAACTCTTCCAACAGAATTCTTGCTCTGATTACAGTTATCCTAAACACTTGTAGTCCTCTGTCTTTAAAGTTTGTATCCTTAAAGAAAATTTGTGAACTTATTTGTACAGCTCCAGGAGTTCTAGCAGTGCTGGTACCGCAAGCTTTTTAATGTGCAGTGTGCCACCTTCACCAGGGAGTGCTTGGGGATGGAAAGGATTCATGCTTTTCTCCAAAGGTGACAATAAGTCAGGCACAAACTTTCACAGATCTTATAGGCCATAATATTTACAGGAAAATTAGAAATTGCTTGAACTAGGAGAAGGCTCCAGAGTGTGATTCGCATTCACACTAACTACAAGCCTGAGAGGCCGGATGAATCCTCCTCTGATGGTGCGTGCTTCGCTTCATTAGCTGTAATGAAACCTGCTTCAGATCTAGGCGGTTGTTCTAAGTTAAAGATGTTATTAGTTCACCTGTGGAGTCCGAAGCACAAGTAGTCTGTGCGGTATATTCAAACACTTGACAATTCATTTAATCTTGTAAGGCAAAATTGCAACTGTTCCAAGCCTCGGACATGTGAACCCAGAACTCTTCCCTTTGCGGGGCAAGGGTTGTTGTGTCGTGGGGTTTTTGTTTCTGCTTTTAGTAGAAATTTTCACTTGCTGACTCTGAAAACTATAATGAGATGTTCGGGGTAAGGGAAAGAAACTTCTCTCCTAGACTGAGTTGACCACAGCTTTGAGTTACTCGGTACATTTCCTGAAGCTGTTGTCCATATAAACTAACGCAGGGCTCTTATCTGAGAGTGGCTTCTCTGCTGACACTCCTTTGTTCTTTTTCATCGTGGTCTGCTGCCTGCTGCTTTTAATCACAGCAGTAGTAAAATTGGGGATCGAGTTCATGGATGTTGTGTTTGTGGAAGTGCAGTCAAAGGCATGAGTATGTTGACTTTGGAGCACTGCTATAATATAGCAGAGCATTCCTGTTGGGAACTTTTTATTATTACTTTATTATTAACTAATTAATTACTTTTATTATTTATAGTAAAAATAAAGGGCAAAATTAATAGCATGAGGAATGTTTGCAGAAGAGAGAAATGAAATATCCTTCTGAATATGACCTCTTGGGTAAAAAATGTTGATATTGGTGCAGTGAAAGTATCAGTTTGTGAATGGTGAAGGTGTGTCAAAGGAAGTTTATTGCAGATTTTGCCAAAGCTTTAATCTTGACTGCAAGTCAAAACACTTTTGTAAAATATCAATAAGAAGGATCACAACAAAAAATGTCAAGTGTTAGTAATGCTAATGTATTGCTACTGGTGGAATTTGATAAAGCTAAGAATACTTCATTCTAGTCCAGATAGTTCACTGGTCTTGCCTACTGACCAGAAACTAATTTTGCTTAATTAATTAGGGCTTCATGTCACACCTTCTTTAGCTGCTGAACAACTGTAACAGAAGTAATTAAATCATGTCACTTTTTATTACCTTTGGTCCTGGCTGACTGGCTTGGAAACTTCCATTTTAGTGCTAATACAAAAAGAATTAGTGCATCACCTTGGGGAAAACCCAGTTCCCTGGCACCAGCAAAGTAGGGAGGAAGTAGTTAAAGTACAAGATGGATAGATCTTCTCTGCCACAAATGGATCACTTCTGGGTTGCTGTCTGAAGGCTTACAAAATGTGTCTGTCAGGAATGAGACCATCCTGTACTTGCTGACAGATGTATACAACATTCCCCCGACGAGATTACATGGCAACTTCCTTCTTCAAAAATCAAGAAGTGGCAGGAGCCCTCAGGTTATGCAGTAGTAATTGGAGAAGCAGGGGCTGTTCTGAGAGGTAGAACTGCGGAGAAAAGCTGCATGGGTTGACTTCTGCATATTGTTTCAATAGAAAATGTGATTCATCCACTCTGTAATAGTAGAAGGGCTTTATATGTCTTCATAGAGGTGGTGTTATCTGCATTGTGTGTGGATCTGAAATAAAAACCTTAATTTATAGCCCCGGCTGTTTATCAACATGCTTGATAAGGGAGAGATCATCCTCCAGACTATACAAGGATCGTTTACCTGGCAGCAACTTACCTCAGTGTGTTTTAGAATTAATGAGCACCAGCTTGAGTATTCAGAGAATAAAACGATTGTGGGCAATAATCTATTTTAATCATTTGTTTAAACTGATTGTAAGGCAAGAAGTCTCATAAATAAAAATTGTGCCCTCTAGCCAGGTAAAGGGCCAGAAAGTCTTTTCTGTCAATTTGTGTGTCACGTTTTCAGCAAGTCTGTTGATCAGGTTCATCAGCGGTGTTTCTGCAGGACAAGAGTCAAGTACTGTCATTTCATATGCTTATTTTTACATCTCAGTATTTGTTAGGAATCGTAAAACATTGTACGCTGCAGTCACAGGCAACCTGCCATCAAATACCAGACTCTTTGACTTGATCTTTTCAGTCCTCAATTCAAGGACTGTATTTGTTAACATCTTGTATTACAAATGCTTATTTGCTGTAAGTAAAGTGATTCTTACATGACCAGCCCAGTTTCTCGCATTCCCAAATTACGAATTCCGAGTACAACCGCGGCACTGAAATAATAATGAATTCCTCGTTTGGTTCTTTCAGCCGCAGTTGTATTTGAGATTAACTTTTATGACTGGCTACCAACTGACTTGGAGACCAAACTTTGCTTATTATTGGGAGGCATGTGTACCACCACTGAACATGTGAATATTTCTTCACAGTAATGAAGTTCCCTCCGTGTTTCAAGGGGACTATAAAAGACCTTGCTGCACTTAAGTTTGTTTCTTACCAGTAGGAAACAAAAGTGGTGTGGAGAATATTCCAGAAGAGGAGTACATATAATTGATTTCTTCTCTCTCTTTGTTACTGAAATATTCTCTTTTTTTCCCTACCCTAATTTTCTCTGTAATTAATTTACCAAAATGCAAAGAATTAGCATAGTATCATAGAACATTGTCTCATGAACGCGCACAGGTGTGAAGCTGTGTTATCCGTCGTTGCTTCTCTGGTGTTGGAATGGTATAATGCTGTCTGTTAAAAATAAGAAAAGTCAGGGCTCCTCAGTTTTCTCAGTGTGTTCAGAAATGAGATGTTTAGATGTTTGCCATCTTGATCCTGCAGTGTTTGCCTCTTACTCACGTTTTGCTTGTATTTATTGTTAGGATTCTCCAGGTTTTTTCTGAATCAGCGTACAGTGCTGATCTATGAGATGGAGATATTTCCATGTAGCGTACATTTATTGAGTAGATATTCCTTTCCGTGGATCTGAAGGCAATTAGTTCTCTTTCTCCTGTGACAGTGTGATTAGCCAGTGAAAACCTTGGCCTTCCTCCTATGATTTTGCTAATTGATACTTACCTTCCTTAAGTATTGATCTGACAGCTGGGATTATTCTTGACTTCAAGTCCTAGTGAGTTGTTCTTTCCCAGAGGTGGGCATTGGTCTTGCAGGAGGTCACTTTAGAGGTGGGATGTGTTGGCCCATTGGGAGTCACTTACCTGTTACAGTCAGGATGTGGATGGCTTTTCAGCTACATTTATGACACTCAGAGTTTCTTCACTTGGTTTTTGGGACTCAGGCTTTTTTTTCCCCCCCCTTAGCCTTTGACATATGTTGATGGCTACTGACTAATCCAAAATATATGGAGAGAAAAACCCCTCTGGCTCAAGAATAAAAGGCCCTAGGAGAGACAGAGATTCCAGAAAACACACCTGATGCTCAGCTTCAACTTTTCAATATGTGGCAATTTTCTTTAGTAACTGGGCAAAAGTCCTTCCCAGCCTTTCAGTGTGGCTGTTCATCATAATCTGTGTAAAATTTTCTGTCTTTTCAGGAATGTATTGACATAGCAGGTTGTGATACAACACATGTCAAAGTCCCCTGGCTTTCGGAGCTCCCTACAGCACTATGCTGGAGCACACTGTGCATTTTGCTGATAGGGAGCACTTTTGATTTATAATACAAAGTTCAGAATGCTACTGAAATGTCAGCTCAAACTTAGCATTAGAGGACATGGCTCAACAAGCACATATGATTGGAGTCTGTAATGAAAAGGGGCTGTTTCTCTGGTCAAGGAAAAAGGGTTAATTTGCATTGGGATGAAAAGGCTGTTCAGGATCTACTATTTCAACGTGTGATAGACTTAACAGTAGCCTTTGATCCCCAAATGAAATGTGATGGATTTCAACTGATGCCAGATGTCTCAAACCTAGTGGGATCTCTGATTGTCTGCCACATCTAGAATTCTCTCTTCCAGCACTTTCATGTGTGCTTTTAAACATGGTTTGAGAAGAGCAATTCCTTGACAAGCCCAGCCTTTGGAATCCTTTCTCTGTGTTGTCACTTCAGTGGTGATCTTTAGACTCTCATGCTGTCTAATGCATCCTTCTTGTTTAAAGTCAAGCCTTGTGTGCCACACAGCTCTAACTGCTTCATAACCAGCTTTTTTTAATGTCCGGGAAATTTAGTGCCAGTATCATGTGTAACTTTGCTCAGTTTAAGGCCGTTCTCTGCCCTCTTCTTAATTGTTAATTAGAGCCTTTTACTTAACCCTGGCCAAGTAAAACCATTGTTCAGTGTATTCCTGTTGGCATTAAGTAGAGCGTAATTGTTGTCTTTTAACTCCAAAGGTATCTTGTTGCACTTCATAAATATTATAAACTGCCAAGCACTTCAGTTTACCCATCTTCTCCCCAGGTGTGCTTTCTGGGATACCCTTTCCCTGTGGTTTTAATAAGAGCATAAAGACATGTTTGCCTTGTAAATGCAAACAAACTTTTTTCTTTAAGTACCTTTATTTCATGTCAGTACTTTAGTCCTTTGCTCCCATGCTTGAGAAGTTTCTTTCGTGGTCTTAAACTAAAAAAAACAAAACCCAAAGATTTACAACTTTCTCTTGTGGAAAGGGACAGGAGACCTTATGGTTGTGTTTGGGAGTTTATGGGGCTTCCCTTTTAATTTTACGTCTACTAAAAAACATGGGTGGTTTTGTGGGGTTTTGTTGTTGTTTGTATGTTTTGTTTTTAAGATGATGCACTCGGTCTTCCAGACTTAATCACCTTAGCATGCTGAATTTGAGAAGGCAGGTTTACCTGATCACACGTGCTTATGCTGGCTGGGTACAGTGGGAGCTGCAGCTTTCTGCTCTGTAAAGCCTTGTGTAGTGGGGCTTGTACTGTTCTAAAGCTGATCACATTGCACAGTTCTTTTCTTCTGTTGTCAGCCTGTGCCCCAGGCTTTAGAGATGTATGTGCTCTCCAAAATCTACTTACAGTTTTGCATTTTGTTTCAGCAGACCCTAGGTTCTGTCTCTTAAATGAATTCCTTTCTCTTTTCTCCAAATGTGGACTCACTGGAGAAATCTCACTTGGCACATTTTCCCAATAACATGAATAACTTGTGTGTTACAAGTTAAAAATCTTTGATTTTTAAAAAGGAGTCATCTACCAGAGGGAGAACAGAAAGTCCCCAACAACAGAACAGACCTTAAAGATACATCTGAAGTAAATAAACCACAAAATAGTCTATCATAAAATTCAACAAACTTTCTTAAATTTTGCAGTGATAGGTAATTCACAAGAAAAAAGCTTGTCTATTGAAGATACTTAAAATTTTGTACATTCTAAATTTTGCCTATATTTGTGTGTCTGTGAATGTAAAGTTTCTTTGTGCAGAATATAGGAAGTTATGTATACACCTATAAGCCAAAAGGTGTGATATTCCTCTTTTCCAGTCTGAAGTGTAATGCTCCAGGTTCTTAAAACCCAGATTCTTTTTGTATGAAGTGCTTTTCAGTGAAAGTCCGAGGCCTGCTTTTCATGGAAAAGCTGTTTCTTTTTCAGGCTGTAAAATTCTGTTCTTTTCTTCCTTCGCAGAGTGGTCCTGCGAGAAGCAGGGGAGGTTTCTGTGTGCTGGGTTGATAGATGCCTCATGATGTTGCATGCTGTAATGCTAAAGTTCATCTGAATTAGTTTTATTTACATAAATTCCACAGTGCAGCTGCACTGGACTTTTTTTTTTTTCCCTCCCAAGGTTTTAGAGTGACCACAAAGAATCCGAGAAAGGGTGACAGCTTCGTCAAACTCAGACCGCAGCTCCATTTGCGACGTCCCAATTAGATGTTAGCACACGAACAAAAGACCCTTGGAATGGTTATCTCAAGCTGCCCTTGCACTTTTTAGCCTGACTAAAATGTAAAATTGTTACATCATAAATCTCTTTGTCACAGTTTTCTGGCTTCGTGTTGTTCAAGGGGTGTATTCAGCTCCTCTGAGCTGTCTTTTGTGAGAGCCGCTGCTGCTGGGTTTCAAGAGCCGCTGTAGCTGCTTGGGGAGCCGTTGGGTTCAATAGTGGCATTTAGTGAACTTGGGAGTCTTTGTGCGAGTGGGACTTGCTGGAACTGCTTATCCTTGGTCACCCTGGGTAGAAAAACAGGAAAGGGAATGTTTTAATTGACTCTTATTATCAAGACACAGTGGAAGTCACCAAAGTAAGCACTTTCTGTTGACAATTACATAGTACTAAGATGCTCCATAAGACGAGATGCACAAGTTCTGTGTGAGCCAGTTCTGCGGGGTTAAATACTTCTAAAACCTGTACACAAGTCATGTGCTTAAGCTACAGAACTTTAACTGAATCTCATGGAATCGTGGAAAGATCACCCATGGGTAATAATCAAAGGGAAGTTTAGAACAAAATTGGAGAAAATGCAGAAAGGAGAGAAATCCTATGAGAGCAAGAAGAGGAAAGGATTCGGTGGCTCTGCGATAGCAGAGGCGCTTACGGTGGATTGAGGTCTAACACAGAGAGCAAACTTAGAAATAAAAACAAGTAAATCTGCTGCTCAGAAAAGGCTGTTGGCTGATGCTGTGGAAGGTAAGCCTGCAGCTCATCAACATGCACAGATGTTGCTATGGAGATTTGTGCATGTGTTTAAGCTTACAAGTGTGAGAATGTGTCAATAGACTGAGTCTAGAAGAGAGAATAATGATGTACTGAGTTCCAGAAGGTGTAAGGGAAGAGACTGGAACACAGAAATGGCTGAACTGGGAATTTAGCCTACGGAAATTCCCCAATGAGCCCAGAGATGTCTTGGTTTTTCAAATGCATTTTGTAAAAATGCTGGAAACGTTGGGTGAGGGAAGGAAAGGACAGTGAAAAAAAAATCATTTTGTAGTGTATTACTGCAAGGAAAATAATAGGCATATGAAGAATCAGCTCTCTCTTGAGGGGAGGAAAAGGGATTATTTAAAAAAAAAACGTAGTTAAGTTATTTAACTTAGTCTTAGCTGTTAAAAATTAAGGTGGAATTTAAAAATAATCAAAAAAGGGAAATTCACATTTTTAACGAAGGGACAGAAGTGTTTTGAAGGCTGTGCTTTTGCTATTTAAAATTGTGTCTGCAGAAAGCCACTGATGAGCATGGTGACTGGCAAACATAAGTTGGTTCGTCATCAGAATCTGCAATCATCATTATTAACTTAAAATAGAATGTGATTGCTAACATTAGGAATAGTGCTGTCTGGGAGGGGTATCGTTAGTTACCAGGTGCAGGAGGATGGAAAGAAGCAGTATTTGTTTTAAGTATAAATTGCAGAGTTTTACCTTTAAATGCAGGAAGTCTTAAGATGACTAGTTTCCAAGAGACTGTAGTAATTTTTGGTCTATTTTCCATACTAGTTTTCTTTCAGACGTGGTGGTGGTGGGATTATCCACGGAGATGCCTTCTGGGTTGCTGATGCAAGGATCTGTCACTTGTCCTGCAGGGACTGACAAGTACCTTGAGTCAGAAAACGTACGTTCTGCTTCACCAGGAACATTTGTTGGGTCAATATGTTGAAATTAATAATAGTAATAATAAACACCATCTTTTTGCAATTTGCTGAATCTTCCTTGAGATTTTGGTCTTGCACATTATTCTCTTAAGGGTTTCAAGTCTGGAGCAGTGATGTCGTGTGGAGTGGATGTAGAGAGTGAGGCGCACGAACCCCAGTGGATACGTGCCGCTCGCATCGCATGAGTGTGACTGTGCAAGAAAAGGTGTTTGCGGGTCAGACCAAGGCTTTGACACATCTGAACCTGCGGGGCTTCGTGGTGATTTCACTGCCGCGACTAAGTACCAGGTCATCTATGTTTTGCATTAATGATTCAGAGTCCATGAACTGAAACACCGGTGTGTTTTCTTGATACAGGCACAAATCGTGCTGGCAGGAGAAACACTTGGCCTGAATTTCCTCTTCCTTACACTTGTGTCAATCAGAAGTGTTTCCAATGAAGTTAGTGATGATGCATACTATAGTTTATATTATTAACAGTTCATTATTAACAGAACTAAGTGTTCTAGGCTGCTGTAGATTATTGTACTGAGCAAAAGGTCAAGATTCAGGAACTCCTTGACTCCAATCCTGGCTAATGCAGACGGCTTTTGTAAGCCTGTCACTACAGAGGAGTATGCCCATCTGTAAAATGGAAATGACTCTTCTGTTTTGCAAGGGAGATGGCAGTTGGTTATGCTGTTATCAAAATATATAGTATGTGTTATAAATAAATACAAGTTAAAAATTCCACTTCTGATCTGTGTGAATGGAAGGACTAAAAGTTATGTGTGCTGACAACTCAGTCTATTAGGAGATGCTGCATTAAATAGTTGATGTTAGACTCAGTCTCACTGATTTCAAATGACAAAGATATATGTACAAAAATGCAGTTCTGCCTCTATACAAACTGGAAGTTTTTCCAGTTCTCTGTGGAAATGTTGTGAACTAAGGTGGTACTTACCCTTGTAGTCTTCAGAGGAGACCAAAGGTACTGCAGGTACCTTTCCAGAAGTGTTTGCTTTGCTTTTTAATGGTGTCAGCACACCAGTAGAATTGAATGTTGGAGCTGTCAATGTTAAAAATTAGTTTTATGAACAGTTGCTATGGTAATTAACAAATACTCATAAATCATTTTAAAAGGTACCCCTTGCCACTGGGGTTTGCTGCTGCTAGGCTGGAACATGTAGCATTTTTGCTGCCCAAGTTCTTAATACACTTTCCAACTCCTTGGTGCTCCATGGGAGTTTTTTGTGATGAGTTCAGCTCTCGCAGTGCTCTTGCACACGTCGGTTATCTTGCTGTTTCTTTCTCCTTCACAGCTGGCTGTGACAGCTAGCACTAGAAAATCTCTCCCCTTTTAAGTTGATTTCATTGGAGATTTACCTTTCTAACAGTAGAATTCCTAGTTCCATCCCGTGATTGCCTGTTTGCCCAGCCTCTCGTTACACTTGACCTTGGATGTATGTGGTATTCGTGAGATAGCCACAGTGATTCAGAGTGGTACCTCCTATAACTTATCGCTCTAATGAGCGCTCAAAAAATAGCAAAAGAAATGATAGTGGTAAAATTTTCACATTTGAAGAAAAGTATATTTATTTTCAAAACCTCTGTTCATTAGTAATGCTTCAGAACTGGATAGGAACCAGCCGTTTTTTTTCCTGGGGAAAGCATCTTTTACTTGATAAAGAAATTAGCTGGATGCCAGTATAGATATTTTTGCCTAAAGATTTTCCCTTTGCTATTAGAGATGTTGCATTTTCTTACTTACTGTTGAACAATTCCATTTGACTAAATTAATTGCAGGTCTTTACATGTAACCAAACACTATAGAAAAGCTGTCTTCTTGGTTTTATATGTAATTTCTTGGCATTTGTGTTTACTGGAAGGCAGTCGTATTCCGATGGAGATAAAACAGGAGCTCTCATGTATTTGTGCTGCTTGAAGTCCCCTAATTTATTTTAGCTGAGCCCTTAATTTTATATAGGACAGTAGCAAAAGCACTGTACTTAAGTTATGAAGCATGATTCTTAAATCTTCCAGTAAGCTAAGATATTTTTAAAGGAGAATGTCTAAATTCACTTGAAATCCAGAACTGAATAATTCCAGGGTAGACTTGGATACAAGAGCAGTGCAGTGAAACCTGCGGTGCTGCCTTGTATAGATTTTGCCACAGGCAAACTTAGATTTGTGGCTGTAGACACTGAAATTTTATATCCAAAACTGTCTGTGTCAAACAGGGATCTGCCTGGAAGAGGCCTTGGACTGGTAACAGATTCAAATCTTTTGCTGCCTCTCTGCTTTTTTATCCATAGCTACTATTTGACCTGGTTAAATTGCAAGTGTTAGTTTCAATTAATGTTCCCTACTATGAGTCAGCTGGAGGGGGGAATTCTTTTTAACTATTTAAAAAAAAAAAAAGCAGTTGATTGTAATCAATGCTAATAATTGTTTTGTTTTGTTTTTAAAAGCTTTTGTATTAAGTGTTAACGAGAGTAGGAGGATCCTGGAAATCCGCTTTTCTGCCTAATTTCATTGCTGTTGGCAACTGAAGGAAGTTGTAGTTGGTCACCTCGTAGTGCATCCTTCTTGCTGTGGAGTGACAGTGTGGACACACGCGTGTGCATCTGTACACGTGTGTGCATATCAATGCAGTTGCTTTATTTCCAAAGGGTTAGCTTAATATTCTCCACTTTTGGTTGCAGTCCTTTCTGGAGGTCAGAAAGTGTGACCTCACATGTGCTGTGGTGATCAAGTCGTTTTTTCCTCTCCTATGTTAAAGCACATGAGTGGATTAATATGTTGAAAAATTTGAAGCTAAATTGACTGCAGGACAGCATTTTCATCTGGGTAGCAGCTCATATTGGGTGATGACATTTTCTGTTCAGTGTAACTTTTGAAGTAGAGATTGGACCTGCGAGAGCCGTGCTGGCTGCCGAGTTGTGGGGTTACAGCTGCCGGTGCAGCGGTCACCTGCGTCCTTCTGCCGTCCCCTCCCGCTGCCTCTGGAGTCCGAGCACCACAGGCTCTGCTTCTCCTGCACGTCTGGTAAAGGTGAACCTCTTCGTCCTTGCCAACACCCTGCTCACGGGGATCACTGGGTGTGCTAGGGCGCTCATCTGCTGCTTTTTGGATCTTCCCTGTTGTCTCAGCCTGTTGTCAGATGTTGGTTTTGCAGCACTGTTCTTTAAACGCTCCGGTTGGGAAACGTTTGTATTTACAAGCTGCAATGCAGGACTGTTCCCTTCCCGTTCTGACTGACCCTAATTGCTGTGACACATGTAACTAATGATGTTTTGTACTTTCAAGGAGTGCACTAAAAAGGTGATGACATATGAGTTGCTGAATAAGGTACTGTGCAACTTGTGCAGTAGAGTTTGTGCAGACCTTATGTAGCATAATAAGCAGTTTTCCTGTGCCCATATTTGTTTCCTGTCAGACTGGCCTGTCTCCAGCGCCGAGGCTGCATCGCATGCTGCGGGTTCAGAGGGAGGGAAGAGCAGAGTGCTAAACCCATCTCTCAGCTTGAAGAAGCCTGATTTGATTAGGCTTTGATTTGATTCTCATGACTGGTGGCAAATGTGTCATTATATGTGTGTGTGTGTGTGTGTGTGTGTGAGGAAACTGAAAATGGGTGTAAAACTTAAAAAAAAAAATTAAAAAATTCCGATTGCCCTTTTATTTTTGTTTACTCTTCAGCCCCAATCTGATTTATGCTTATTGGAGTCTTTGAACTTCAACTCCCTTGAAGACTCTTTAGTCTATCGCTTTTTTGATGTTGCTGGAAGGGGGATGTGTGTGTGTGTGCGTGCACTCGCATGCTGTGGTGCTCTGGGCAATTTCACTCCGGAGCGCTTCCCTTCCTTTGTTTAACCTCTGACCTGTGAAAACAAGAGTTAATCAAAAGTTCTAAGGTAGCTAAGAGGAAGGGGAAGTGTTTGGTTACAAATTAAATATGAGCAAGTCATAAGCCATAAATCTTCAGTAGTGCTACCAGTTGTGCTACTTCGGTTGCATGTGGTACAGAAAGTTTTTGGTTATAAATTCAACCTCCGTTTCTTTCGAGGGGATGTTTAAAGGCTCCTTGAGGATTTGCTTCTCATTTAAAAAAAAATAAATAAATAAAAATCTGCATCTTTTTTCCTTTTGGCAGAGATCTAGAAACAAATTCAGATAACTGTATTTCTTGATTTTTGTTGCAAATTTAGCTGGTCTAATAAAAGCAGGACTGTTTTACTCTTGAGTAGTAAGCACATAGAATAAGTGATGAAGTAAAAGTATTGAAGATGGCAGGACAAATTCGTTTTCTAACGTATCCAAAGCTTTCAGGGAGAGGGAGATCCTGAATTCCTGAATTCTGCAGTGACAAAGGAGGGAGCTGAAATCTGGAGTGAGATTGTCTAGATAATTTATACAGGTTTGTGGTGGGTTGGTTTGTTTTATCTCGTCTTGCACCTCTCTTGAGCGAAAGCTGCATAAATCCCCGTGTTGTGTTGAGGTCTGCTTCAAACACCAGCTAATTTTGTCAGCTTCAAAACTGTGAAGCTGCTCTCCTCAAAATGGAAAGTTATTCTTAAAATAAGAAGAAGCGGTTATGCTGCCGAGATGCTAAACTGTTATTTGGAAAACATGGATTAAAATAAGGAAGTTATTCTTAAATGAAGGACAGTAGTGAATTTCATCACTAGTGAAAGGAAAAGGGAAGGTAGAACAGAAACAGGACTGTGCCTTCCCTTTTGGTGTATGGAGGGTTTGCTGATGTTCCCACCTTGTGTGAGTAGGAGACTTTATCTGGGTTATTTTATTAGGACCACAGAAGCGATTCTCTAGGTGCTGAGCGAAAGAATTCGAATGGGGTTTGGCTGGAGTGTCCTCGTGAATAGCACCTACAGATTTCTCGTGTTTGGTGTATAAAGAAAACTCCCTTGAATTTCTGGTGAGGTGAGGTGAGGTGAGCACAGGCCCCCTGAGAGGACAGAGCAGTAAATCTTTGAAGACAGAACCCAACCTCACCTGGGTGGCAGAGCTCAGCGTTGTCCCCGCTTGTTGCAGACAGGGCTGGGAACCTGGTCTGTCCTCGCCCGCGGGCGCAGGGGCTCGGGATGCAGTGAGCTGAGGTAACTTCCTTTACTTACTGCTTTTATGCTGACACATTATAAACACAAAAATATTTGAAAAGATTCTAATTTTAATTCTGTAAATGCAGTTTTCCAGGAAGGTCCCTGAGCAGTTCAGTAGAATTTAAATGTGCCTTCCTGAAATAAGCTTTGGTTTCATACTGGCAGGGAGCTTTCTGCCCTCTTGGTTTTCTGTCTGTTCAGACTCTTTTGATAGATGCCTTGCAAGGGTTTGTTTACCAGGTTCTTAATCTCTACTTAGCAGATATGTTTTGAAGGGATTTCTTGTTACTCTTGTAATGGCTTTTAACTCTGCTGAAGTTAATTTAAATAAACAGAAAGAAAGGAATTTATCTTCTAACTAATCCTTCTTGATTGTTTACAATATAATGCCAAACTTAAATGCTGTTTAAAGTGGTAATTGTCTGTCTTTCTGCTCTATTCTAATACATTGTTTGTAAAGATGCTTAGAGCATATTAATTTAAATGATAATACTGTCATATAACATGAAAAGTTAAGTTGCTTATCAGTATATTTTGATAAGCTACTTACATTTTACAGTAGCATTTGCAAGCTTCAAACAAATGTTAATGATGCAGTGCCATTCACTTTATCTGTCTCTTGTAGAGCTTCTCACCTCATTTATTACTGAAAGCTGTACAGTTAGGAACCGTGGGGCACTCCATGCTTTTTAGTTGTCAGGATGTAGTCATATTTTATAAAAACTTTCAGTCCTGTCTAGCTGTATCGAAATAGAATCCATTTGCTTCAGAAAGCATCTGTGATTAAAAGAAGAATCAGTTTGTGCGTCACGCAGACTTGCTCTCGGATTCGCTGCAGCTGAGGGGAAATTCCTCGCTGGTATTTAAAAAAGATTTGAAATAAAGAACTGTGCCGTTTTGCCCTATTTTAGGGCAAAAATCATACCAAAGCATATTGTAGTGAAAAGTAACATCTTAGCTGCCTGTCTTATTTTATGGAATGGAAGTTTAATGTAAATGAAAAAGATGTGATTTTTCTGCATGTTTGTCTTTGGATTTTGGTTCTTTATTGCTTTCGTAAGTTGAATGCAAATTTACTTACAGTTAAAGTTTCTATTTGACCTAACTAAGGACTGTGCTAAATACAATGATATAGGATGTGGATGAAGATTTGACAGCAGTTGAAAACTGAGATACTGGTTATGCAATTTAAAAAATCCAGTTGTGTCAGGATTCAAAACCAAAACAACTCTCCGTCTTTAGTTTCCAGCAGCTGTACAGAAGATTAGTTATTCAACACGTGCTTTGGAAATCATTGCAGTTACAAATGTTCCACCATACATGAACACAGACACATTAGTGTTCATTTATCTTACAGGTTCAAAACTTCCATTGGCTTCTGTGTTTGTTATGTGCAGGGTGAGAAGGAAGGTGGACTCCCAGCACTGCTGATACCCGAGTTTCTTTACAGCTGGTGCTGGATTGGATGTTCAGTGCCCAGAGGTGGCGAAGAATAAATACTGATGCTCGGTTCTCCAAGAAAAGGGATGTGTCCGTCTTCTGGCAGTGTTCTCCTTCAAATGGAAGGTCTGACATGGCTTTCCTAGCAGATACCTCTAAAGTGTCACGTCCAGTGGAGGCTGTTGTTAGGGTGCATCTATATATTAAAGGCCAGCAATTTTGGATTTACTGAGATTTAGCAAGTTAAATGTATGTGTTATCTTTTTTTTTGTTTTGTTTTAGTTACCTCCCATGGTTTGAAGTCTTTTATAAGCTGCTCAACGTCTTGGCAGATTATTCAGCAAAAGGACAGGTATTATTCTAAAGTACTAACCCTTCTTTTCCCTGCACCAATGTCAAATGAGGGAGAAAGGATGGAAACAAGCTGTTTTAAGAAGTGCTTGTATCAGAGATGACCATGTGAATTATTAATCTGTGTGATGCATTAATATATAAGATGATATTCAGCCAAGCTAAAAGCTTGGCAAGTGCCTTTGAAAAATAAATATGCTTTTGAATGATTTTTGGGAAAAGATAAAGTCCAAGAATGTGACTGTGGATCCAACAAGAGTTAATGGTTTCCCTGCAGTCGCCCACACTGTGCAGAGGTTGTGATTACCTGGACTGTGTTCGGCACAGCCGTACAATTCTCATATCGTAGTGTTTCATGAATCTTTGACACATGTCTTATCCGAGTTTACTTGTCATATAAAGTAAGTATAGAACTAAGCTTACTGATGCCAAATGCTTACCCATGTAGCATCATCTAGCCTTCAGATGCTGTTAAAGCAAAACAAAGTAAAATTCAGTCTTGAGACAGTGGAAAAAATGTGAATTAAGCCATTCAAATTTGTTTCTAGGTTTATAAATGATAATTCATTGTACAGAGAAATCACATATATGATTGCAACACCTAGCCTAGTTACAGGTATTTAAAATATTACAAGTATAATCTTCCTAATTAAGTTACTGCTTTGATTTATTACAATTTTGTGCTAATAATTGTATTTTGCTTCTGTCAGAATCATTCACATTTGAGGGAGAAGCACTTAGGATCACATCTTCATCTAGATGGATTAAATACATTTGGCTTTACCCTGAGCTAGTGAGTTGTTGTAAAGAACTTGCAGTGAAAGCTGGCTTGCTCTGAGCTGAGTAACTATGTGGTGCATACGCTGGTGACTCAGTAGGTTGCAGAAATATGTAGAAATACCTATGAAAAAGAATATATTCTAAAAAAGTCCAGTTATAAAACCCAGCTGTGAGAGGAAACTACATTAATTTCTGTTCATAGTCTAACGTATAAATCTATTTTCACATTTTTCTTTACGCTTGCAAGTTCTCTAAGCCCCCAGTTCCACAAACGTTGCCCTTCTCTCTTGGAGTTTGGCTTGTTACAGCAATGCTGACTTAGTATTCTTTTTTTCTTCTTTTTTTTTTTTTTATCTTCTTATTTCAGGATAGTCAAAGGAGTGAGCTCCTTGAAACACTTCATAAACTTGCCATCCCTGAGCCAGGAACCTCTGTTCATCTTGGAGTGGTAAGTGAGGTGGGAGAGATGTAAAGTAAGATGTTTAATTTTCATTACATACGATAACAGAGGAGTGTCAAAAGCAATGCTCTGTGTTGGTACACAGATGTTGTTTTCCTGTGAGGATACAGAGCTGAGAAATTCCCTTTTTCACATTTGAGGCCCTCTGCTTCCCTTTCCTTAACCTCAAATGTCTTTGAAATGCTGGGCCTTGGTTGGAGGAAGATTACATGTATTCCCCATGGAAATGTCTCACCATATCACCTGGGACCTGCGAGAGGTCACAGAGCAACAGCATGACATTTATTGTCCGCACTTCTGCAGAACTCCTAGATCTTGCGAGTATTCAAGGGGGACAAGACTGGAAAGCAAACAGACACGTACCTGTTTATCACTTTTTCTGATTCCTTCTCTTCCTCCCCACAAGAAAAAGACACACACAAAAAAGGATTTATTTCATTTTTGAAATGAAAATGAGTAAATTAATCGCAAAACAACGGAAGAATAGATGTGGGGTTTTATTGATGTGGCAGTATTTTGAATTTAGTGTTTTGGCGTTTTTCTCTTCAAATTAATTTTTGCAGAACCACCTTGTGTTCCAGGCTGTAGTGAAAAAAATACTTAAGACACACATTGCTGCCAATTAGTCATTTAGAGTTCACGTGAAAACTGGTGATGTGTGCAGCCACAGTTCTCTTCTCTCTCTCATTTCCTTTCCTCTTTCTTCTAAAGTACTTTTTGGCAACAAGCAGCTTACTCTCGTCACTTCACCCTGTAATGTCAGTCGACAGGTAGCAGTTGTTTGGCCTTGCTGGGTCACCAGCTGGCAGGAGCAGTGTCCCAGGTCTCTGGAGGCCAGCTCTTCTACGAACAGCATTTCTGTTTAAGGGGACGAGCTGTCTCGAAAGGCAGTGATCAGTTGGGATATTTAGTTTTTTCATACCAGTGGTTTCAAGGAATGCTGCCAGTCTCCCCCTTGTCTCGGACATTTCATGGGCGATGAAGCAAGAAAGGATATAAAAAAAGCAGCTGAGGGACTGTTAGCTGTGGTGTCTTTATGTGGTTTATTTTGGCTGTTTACGAGCCTATTTTTGGGTTGGAGTGAGGTTCTTATATGTTATATAGTTGCACATACTGTTCCTGTATCTTTGCCTTGCATCTTTTCAACCAAACTAAGTCAGTGATATATCAAAAAGCAAAAATTTGTGTTTATACATGTAGTGTCTATGTGCAGTCTAGCTGTCATACCCGCTCGCTATTTCGGGTTATAGACTGTTCATGAAGCACTGAAAAGTCTGAGATGTATATACAGGAAAACTGTGCCAAATGTGGAACTATGCCAAGAATAGAACTTTAAAGCTTCAGCAAGTAATTAATAAGTAGCCCTAAGACAAATTGTGAAAATCTTAAAAATAATGTAAATTGTATACAACGTTGATTTACAAAAGCAGTTTAGTCACATCTTCTCCTTTCCTAAAGCCCTAACCAAGAATCCTGCAGGTCGTGCATAGTCAGGCTGGGATCTAAGGGTGAACCTGGAATGCAGACGATTAAAAAAATGTAAAAATATAATGCATTATGAAATTGTGAGACCGATGTAGCCTTTCAAAATAAGTTTTTTAAAGCATGTAAAGGTGACCTTAGAACTTCAGTAATATTTTTCAGGTAAGTTGGCATAAAACTTTAGGAAGCATTTCTCAGTAATTTCCATCACTTCACCATTGTCTTGAATGGAACTTACTGATGCTGTACATCAGAAAAGGACCTGCTTGCTGTTGTTCCCTATAGTCCATCATGAAACCTGTGGAAAGATGGCTTGAATTATAGGCTGCCGTGGAGTTTCCTTGGCATATGTCATACATTGTGTGCCTCTGTCTGTGTCAGCGTCTCTGAAGAACAAAAAAAATGTAATATAACTTTTCAGGAGCATTTGATACTTTCTATCTTAATGCATTTCATATTGCATGTGTGATCTGAGAATCCAGCGTTTGAAATCCATGACAAAGGAGTCACGGTGGTAGTTGGTAACAAATGTTCTGTCATTTTTACTTAGCTGAGCAACTGCTATTGCTTCTGTTACTAATACCAAGCAATAAATTTAGATTGCTTTTGACAATATTGCAATAACCAATATTTGCTCTTTTTTTTAGCACTCTTACTTTACTGTGCCTGACATCAGAGAGCTTCCTAGTATACCTGAAAATGTGAGTACTCTGGAGGAGTGTGCACTTTACCATTTCTCTTTAATGTCAGCAGTAAAATAGATAAGAATTTTTACCTCTGTTTGGCCTAAGAATAGACTATATTCTGTAAAATATTGCTAGATGTTTAGCTTGTAATTTGTTAATTTGTAATAAGTATTGGGCGGAAAAAATTGTGTTGCGAACTGCAGAAGTACATGAGTAACAGGCCTTTTGTAGTACAACATAGCAGTGGAATTTGCCATTTTAATTAAGAAAAGATACCAAATGAGCAGGAAACTGACAGCATAATGAGCTGTAATTCAAGATATTTATTTAAAAATATAAAGCTTTTATTTTTATCACCACTTTATTATTACTGTTAACATTCCATGATTTCTTGGTTCCAACAAGTAAGGAAATTTAAAATACAGATCTATAGTTTTAGCCTACTCCAAACTGGGGAAGAACAGTGATTTGGTAACTGTACATAACAGAATGGTGGCATTTCAGAGAACAATTATGGGATTAATTTGTGTCAAAATTTGCTCACTACAATAAGCTGATGAAAAATCCTTGAAAGTAATCTCAAGGCATTTAGTGATTGCCATTTGAGTCAGTACTACAAGAGTCATCCTTTGCATAAAAGCACAGGGTTTTGATAGAAAGGAATTTCATCCACTTTACCAAGATTTTAATTTATATCAAAAAGAAGACAAGAATCTTTTGAGGCTAATTTGAATCAGGGTCCGTTTTCTTCTCATAAGTTCCGAAGAACTGCTGGTTTAAAAGAAACTTAATAATTTCACAAATAAAGAAGCAGTTTTTTTCTTCTGTGTCCAAATTGATGTTTTGTTCTCCCCTTGCTGACCTCACACTGTTTATGTAGTTTTGATGGTTTTCTTGAGGTAGGAGACTTTGAGTACAACATGAAACTGAAACTAAAAACTCAACTTAGGAGCTAATTGTTTGGACTTGCTGGAGAGATAACACACTGGTTTGAAATTGATTTTCTTTGAAAAAATATTTCAATACAATATGTTGGTTTTATTTATTAAAATGTTATGGCTACATATTAGTCAAGTCAGCAATATAATCTTGATACTCAGTATCTCCAGTGAAAGAGTGGCTTTCAGATGGCTTTCTGAAAGTGTCATGCATACCTGCTTTCTGTAGGGCTGCTTTTTCAGAGACGTTTCAAGCCCCACAGTGTTGGCTGAATGTGTTTCAGCATGCCTCAGATTTCTAGCCAGATGATAGGTCTGTGGGAAGACAATGCTGGCATTTGCTTCTCTTAAATGCTCTTTAATATGCTCCTGCTATGTCTCTTAGCCAAATTTCTATGCCTGACATCTCAGTTTTCTTTCTTGAACATTTTGCTGTCTGCCTTAGCACCATATACCTTAATTTATGGCATGAAAGAAAGAAAGAAAAGGGAATCATCAAGACATTTAATCTCATTTGTGGATGATTTGTGTAGCAGATAACATTTGGAGCTTTTTGTTTTTGTTTTAAAACATAGTTGCTAGCTTTTCTGTGTTGTAGACTTTTCATACTGACATGTATCCTGTCAGTAAATTTAACAGATGTGCTTTTTCCTCTAAGGTGCTTTATTTTTGTAGAAATATGATACATTAGGAGCAATTCAAGAGTCAGCTCCTGAATCTAAACCAGCTAGCAATCTGGAATGTGTTCTGTCCTAATCCAGACATGAAGTTACTTGTTTATAGGGATTGTGTTTTATATTAATCTCTTTTATGCTGATCATTTCAAACTTGAACAATTTTTGGTTGATAAGCCTCAAGCAAGGAATGAAGTGTATTTCCATTTTACAGGCTGGTAAATTGGAAGGCAGAGAGAAATGAGCTAGTAATGGTAAGAAATCAGTGGCAGGGATTAAACATAGATCATCTGCCTTGGGCTTACTTTAAGTGATACAGAACAGCTGAAGAACACGCTGCAGAGTAAAGGCTTCGGGAAGCAGAGCTGCATTTATGCTCTGTTGGTTATGGCTGCTGTGGTGTTCACTTTATATTCAAAGGTATGAGTCAGCTTCCCAAAACATTTGAGCAGGAGACATGAAGAATGCTCGTGAATCAAAGGCTGTTCTAAAAGCAGAGGCCTTGGGCCAGAAGAAGTTGGAAACCCTTTGAAAGCTGAATGCTCAGCCTGCATGGGAGGGAGTGCCATGTGATGCTAAAAAGCATCCTCTGTGAATCATTGAGTGGTGCTGATGTGCCTCAGAGGGAACGCGGCTGTTTCCATGTAGGCATCCTGGGCAGTGATGTCACTGGGAAGGATGGACTCTTTGCAGTGTCTGAGGTGAACCGGGGCACCTCTGGGAATAGAAGTGGAAGAACATTTCATTCAGTTAACAAATATGTTGTATGGCTATCTATAGATATATGTGTCCAAATTTAAAAAGTTAGGGCTTATTGTCAGAAAGAAAAATATTAAATATTTAATTCCATTGGTCTAACTGTTGTTACAGTTGACTGTCTTCTATTTCTCAGGCATTTCTTTTGTGTATTTTTTTCTAATGAGTATTGTTTAATTTCTTATGAAGATTTTATGTCCGTTAACTTCCATCAAGAATTGGAACGTGTTAGGGAATAATACAGGGATATGAAATAAGCATAAATCGCCATGGATTTTAATCAATTGGCCTGATTTACTCACAATTCTACATATCTTATCTGTAATTACATTTTAAAACCCTCATTCGCAAAAGTTTTAGTAATGCCAGACTTTGAAGTCGTATGTAATGATTAATGGAGAGCTGCATAGAACTCTGAAATGTTAACAAACTTCTTGGAATTATCTGGCTTTGTGTCAGATCAATATGTTTAATGAGTCACAAAAACATTTAGCATGAAGGCTTTTATGTAACAGCTAAGCATTCAGCTTTTCAGAAGATTGAAGTTACAGGGAAGGTTTGTGAATGCACTGTGACTTCAGAACGAAATTGAGTTCGTTGCAGGAAATACAGTGCAAGACTGTGAATTTCCTAGTAGTATCTGTTGGGTTTCAGCTGTACCAGGTGAGTTAGTAGGCTGAAATGATGACATTTTCTGGTGTATTTTTGTGTCATTCAGTCCTATATTTCAAAATGCCTCATTATAATGTACATCTTTTGCTACTTGTTTTTCTTACAATCTACCCCCTACCATTTTTATTTCTATATTTGCACCATTTGATGACGTATATTCTCCTCATTATTTTGATCTCCCAAACAACAGCATGGCTAACAGTGTTAGCTGCATGCCAGATTACCTAACCCATGTTAGATTTTCAATGTGTGATATTTCAAAGAAAACAACTTCTAAATAAGATGAGGAATTTCCAGTGGGAGAATGGAGAAGGAAACCTGACTCATTTCTGTTGACCTGTTTTAATATGATTCTATGAAATTTATTGAAGTCTTCTAAATGAAGCTGTTCAAGAGCAAACTAAAAGCAATGAGCTGTAGTCCAGGTTACTGTGTTTGAGCCTCAGTCTTTGCAGAGGAGAGAGCTCAGAACGAAATTGAGTTCGTTGCAGGAAATAGAGGAGAGAGGTCATTGGTTTGTTCAGTCAGTGAGAAATTCCTCATTAGATGATGCAGAAAGAGAAGTACATGAATATATATATTTTTTTAATCTCAAAAGTCAGTGTGCACGTGCATTTGCTGATAGTAGAGAGCAAATGATCAAACAGATGATTGATCTGGGAATGAACTTTCAAAGGAGCATAAGGGAATTTTGTAGCACTCCTAGTGAGTTTTGAGAGGAGTGGGGATACCTGTTCCCATATTTTATTTTGAAAATCACACTTTTTACTCTCCCAAGAAAGGTTTAAATCCCAGGAAACAAAATACACAACAATTATACTGCAAATTGGAACGCTTTCATTTGTATTTATTTAACTCATTCATGGTTTTGTCACTTACGAGACATGTCTTTCAAAATACATGTGTAAGTCCCAATTTCATCTTCAAAGATGACAGCTTTCTTATAAATAAAACTTAGAGCTAACACGTGAATTTCCTTAGTATCAATACATTACCATACAGCCCACATGCTTCGCAGGTGTCACTGGCAAATTTCTGAGAGCAGAGAAGACTAAACCTTCTAAATCTTTCCATCTGAAGGTACATTTGTGTGTCAAAGCCAGTATTTTGCTACAATAAACTTGATGAAAGAATAACTGCAAATCAAGTTGCTGTGTCTCTTTGCCTCTCACTAGTGGATAGTGTTGCCTCACAAACACATCCAGGCACAGCCCCATCTCAGGGCAGGGTGTAGGGATTGTGTGTGTGCTCCTTTTGCCGTGCCCCTGATTTGGGTGGCATCAAAGGGAGTTCAGTGCTATTTAAAAATTCTTTTAATTCACGCTATTTGCAGTAATTGTGTCGTCATGCGCTGTGTTTTGGCGTCGTGGAAAGATGGGTGAGAGGGGGAAGAAGAGCCGTAGAGAAGACAGCTTATGTTTAGACAAAAATATCATGCTAATCAGCACAGATGGGATGAGAAATACAGAAAAAGTACATGATAGTTTAATAGGTTTTTGGCAAAATGTGTTGGCTTTTTTTTCCCCCCCCCCTTCTTTGAATATACCTGTCTGTGGCTATAGCTCTTCTGTAACAAAGACCTGAATGATTGTTTTATAGTAACATATTTGAAGCTAACCATAACGAGCTGAGTTTTATCTATCTAGATACTGGTACAAAAGTCTTCCAAATACAATGCTTAATTTTTCCTTCGTTCTTTGTGTTTGGATGGCAAGCTGTGGAACATATTTTTGCACAGTATGAAGCATCTTGGCAGACTTCTCAGGCCAAGTATTGGTGGTTTTAGAGTTATCTTTGGATCTGTCAAAAGTGCTAATAGGCTTTGTTGAAGTTCTTTAGGTTTCTAAATCATATTTGCTTTTTGCTTTTCTGCACTTTTTTATTTAACGATGATTAAGATTGTACTTGAATTCATGACTAATCTAATTTTGCTCTCACATGTGCTTTTTGTATAAGACTATCCTATAACAACCCTTTCATATCTGTAAGAAGCTATTTGGAAACAAATTCCCTAATTGAGTATTTTTGGGTGTATTACCTTTCTTACCTTTTCCTCCACCACCCTCCTTTTTTAATGTTTGTGTTTTAAGAAGTGACAATATCCTGTACAAATAAAAATCCTTTATTGTTTGCCTCGCACTGCAAAAGCCCCTCGGAACATAAGACATTTTGATCAAGTTACCTACATAGTGGCTTTCCAGTTTTGATAGTAAAGGTCTGAGGATCACGTTGTGCTGTTTATTAGAAGATATCTTGATTATTTAGTAGATGATGTGTGATTGATGCCACTACAGCATGTGCACAGGGCAGTTACATTGGTAATGATGAGTGGATAATGTTGCTGGTGGGATGATGGTGGGGATGAAGTGGCCATAGCCTCTTGTGCAGCTTGCTTGGTTTTCTTTTTTGAATTTCAATTCTTGACAGTAATTTTTATGTAGGTACTTTTTAATAT
Source organism: Antrostomus carolinensis (assembly GCF_000700745.2). Lineage (NCBI taxonomy): Eukaryota > Metazoa > Chordata > Aves > Caprimulgiformes > Caprimulgidae > Antrostomus > Antrostomus carolinensis. The sequence goes on along the minus strand of NW_010337694.1, from coordinate 127,080 downwards.
TCTGAGCAGCAAAAGCAAGGGAGAAGCCTGTGTTGCCTAGGAAGCATATCTGTGAAGTTTTGATGGTGTTACTTGCTTGTGTCTTGGTCTTTCTATTACTTTAGTGGCAGATTGCAAATGTGCTTTGCTTGCAATATTCTACCACAATTAATTTTCTTTATACAATACAAATATAATGAGCACTCAAGTAAAATTGGATGTTTGAATCCTACCTCTTCATCAGAGATGGGCATCCACTGAAACCCAGAGAGAGAGAATTCTCTGTCTCCTTCCTCAGTTTCCCCAGCCCCCCAGGGAAGTGCTTTCTGTCTTCTACCGAGGGGAAACATGTGCCTGAGTGCATCAAGTGAGGAGTTCAGACAGCTTATGTAGCTGGTGTTAGCTTGTGTGTTAAGGATGAAATGTGTTTTGTTGGGTTTTTTTTTTAAGGACACTTGTTTTTGTAATGTCATGAATCAAAAATAATTTTCTCTCTTCCCAGAGAAATCTGACAGAGTATTTTGTAGCAGTTGATGTCAACAACATGCTGCATCTCTATGCCAGTATGCTGTATGAACGCCGCATCCTCATTTGTTGTAGTAAGCTGAGCACTGTAAGTAAATTGCAGAATAATTTCTTTTATTCACAGTACTTTTTAAAAAATTATTGTCATATCTCTAGGTCCCCCTTCCAACCTCAGCTGTGCAACCTCAACTCAGTTCTGTGGTTCTGTGTGATGATTTTCCTGAACTTCTGTTGGCCTCTCATGTTCAAATAAAAAAGGCTTTTTTGGATACAGGAATTCTTGAGGTTGCTTGGTACATAAATGGACAAACATTTGTGCTGTAGTCAAGTCCCTTTTTCACAATTTACTTGACAGAAGAAAAAAAAAAGGAAGATAAACGATACTACCAAATGGATGTTCCAGTGACCTTCTCTGGATGGACCGAAGTAGTGGCCTTCAGTACTATGCCAATCCACATTTTTGCAGTTTTGTTTGATAAGGTGTAGTCTTAATGCTACTTAGGCTCCTTCAAGGGCCAGGGAGATGAAAGCTACTGAATACTCTAGAGTACTCTCTTCTAAAAATGGCTGGACATCAAAACAAGCACACAGCTTGATTTAGTTAAAAGTTGTGTGTTATGCATTTCAAGGTCTATCAGTCAATAAGATTGTGATTTTCTTTATAAAAGAAAATGTTACGTTTTTATTCTGTTTGCTCTGTAAATGGGTATTGATTGCTTTCCTTTATGAATGACGAGCATAAGATGGTTTAACTAATTTTGCTTTCCAGTGCTATGGACTGAGTACTTGAGCGATCCTTTCTAAAACACAAGCTTCCATTTCCATTGTGGGTGGTATTTACTAGTCTCCTACGGTATGACTGTAACCTACTTTGTGTTTGAGGTTAACGCTGCTTCATGGAATTGTAAATACTATGGAAGGATGAAATTATGTACATAAAATAATGTAAGAATGGTCTGTAGATACAGGGCAGAAAAATGAAAGAGAGTAAGTACTTAATCACAGAATAACTGTTACAATATTGTTTTGAAAGGTAAGTGAAACTAGAAGAGTTAGAATAATCTCTGGGACCCATTCATAATTATTAAATGTTTACAATCAATCCCAAATTTAACTAAAAGAATTTAGGCATTATTAAGTGTAATACCATAGAAAACTTGTAAAATCTTAACTTTGATATTTGCCAAGTGTCCTATGTCCTCCCTACTAAAATAAACAAAAATACATCCAGGCCTGGTAAGTGAATAACATTATAAAGAGAGGTGTTTAGTTCCATAATCTAAAGAATAATGAATTATCAGAGAGGAGGAAATAAGAGAATGGCTATCCAGAGCATTTCAAAATTTGTGTGGTTGGTTGGTTTAATCTCTCCCTTTGTGACAGAGCCTGGGAAGAAGAATTACTTACCTGTCACTTTGCCTTCCTTAATGAGCCATTTCACAAGTAGGGTTGTGTTTCCTTTCCCATCTTTCTGCTATTTCTCTTCCTTTTGCCTCTGTCCAAGATAAAAGCATGTCTGGTTCTTCAGTAGGGAGGGGTATTCATACTGTGTGTTCTTATCTTGCAACTTTATATATAAACTGCTCCAAGATTGGAGTGACAGTGGAAGACAGGTTTGAAGTGTTGGGCCAGAGCCAGTGATTCCTTGCCTGCACGCTCTGCTCTGCGTGTTCCAGCAGTAGGAACAAGCTGCATTATTTTATTTCAAACTGTGCTCAGCGGAAGCCAAGACCTTGTAACTGGAAACGTACCAAACTGAGAATTCTCAAAGTAAAGTGAGGGTGGTGTGGTGGTGAGGGGGATTGGTTTCTTTCTTTTTATTTTTCAGTTTTTTAACAAAAAAGTGGAAGGGACCTGTTTGCAGTTAATTCTTTTAACTGAGGGACGTGGCACACTTCATACTTAAGGCTTGAGTTTAGTATCAGGTAATACAGAGAAAATTAAACAGCCCTGGATAGAAAGTCTTTTATGGTGGGATTAATTCTGTGCTATGATACATCATATCAAATTCAAGTTTTGATTTGAAATATCCTTAATATTGTTAAGTTGAGTAAGATTTAGAGGTAACTGAATGAGGCTGTGTTTATTAGCTGTTCTATAAACCATATGTACCAATCTTATGGAAGAATTATTGCTGTTTTCTTGGACTTTTTTTTTTCCCCTACAAAAGGAAACTCAAATAATTTCTCAAAATGTTAAAGCAATTATTCACATTAAATTTCTTTATGTATTCTGCAATCTAACTACTCATGAAAAGCCAGATATAAACCAAACTTCATTAAAAACCCATGCTTGGCAACAGACCGCCTGCTGGTGGGAGCATGCTGTTGCAAAAATGACACGGAAGAGCTTTCCTTGCATCCAGTATTCTCTCTTCCATCATAACCTGCTCATGCAGCCCTGTCTCAACAAGGTGTGTTAACTCTTTGTGATAAGGGCAGCAGCAGGTTGCCTCTCATTAATCCTGTGAATTTCTATGATGGCTCCATCATACCCAGGTGAATTTCTTTACCTAATTTTGATGGGTTTTTTGAGTGTTAGTACAAAGCGAAAAATACCATCCTGACATGGATACTCCTTTGTTCCTGGGAGCTGAGAGCTTGCTGTGTCACTTCTTCCATGTCACAGAAAGCTCTGATACACACCCTCTTATTCTCTGGTTGGTTTCTGACATGCCTCAGAGCTCTGAGGGTAAGGAAATGGTGGTCCTTAGGGAAAGGCAACATTTGATGAATACCCTTCACCAAATGTCCTTGTGATGCAGCATAGCTAAGAGCTTGCACACTGCTCGTTCTACAGTTGTATTACAACTGCTCTTTTAAATGTACAAGCTCTTCCTTCCCAAGAACTCTGTTGCTGTCCTTACAACCTGCCAGCGTAGGGCTTGACCTTCACACACCTAGCCTTTGCAACAGCCCTGCCTTCACTGCTTAAGTCTTATGTAGCTCAATCTTAAAATTTCTGCTTTGTTTTAGCCCTGAATAATGCAGAAAAATGATCTTACAAACACACAAAAGATGGTCATTTTTCCCAGTATATATTGCACATTGGTAGCCATGTACTGCGTCTGTAAAATACACTGGAGAACAGCCTGTTGTAATTCACCATGGGTTTGTAATTTTTATATGTGTGACAAAATCCCATTGATTTAATTTGCTCAAATAAGGTTTTTAGAGTATTAAATAGAAAGCTGCAAAAAGTGAATTAGTGTATCGGTGTCTTTCTTACATAGCTATCGTTTTACATTCTCTAGCAACAGCTGCAGGAAGCTGAGGTAGTGGAACTAATCTTATTTCAAAATGCTGGATTCCTATAGTTTTGACAGTTGGGCATTTCGCAGGCTGCCTTATTATTAAGTGCTTGTTTTCTGTATGGCAATCACTAATCAGGTGAGGTCTCCAGCAAATATGCTATTTCTTTTTTATGAGCCCTTATCTTGGCAGAGTTGAAGGACAGTACTGGTGCTTACCCATGGTAGTGTGTTATTTGAATTCATGCCAGATAGCAAGGTGGGAGTACATCTCAAAAATAAGTGACAGGTTCTGCTCAGATGTTTGCAGTGTTGAGCATTATGTCTGTTTAATCTTTTCTTGCTGAGTTTTAAAACCAATGGGAGGGGGGCCTGGAAGGGGCCTCCTTGGATTACCGAGTTCACTCCTCCACAACAACAACCATGTTCTATAATAATGCCAGGAAATAATCCATTTGATTCTCACAGAAGCAATTTTAAAGTAAGAATTGGATTTTTAAACAGCATTTTTTCCAGACGTCTTTGGGATTTGGAAAATGGAAACAGAAAACACAAAGGATTTAGGAATATAGAGGAAAAGTGCAGTGGGAAATCATGCCCTTTTTTTCTACTGCATATTTTGGAACTAGGCTTTACCTTTCATCTAACCTGTGAGAGGGGAGCTTCTTCTCCAGTAGGAAGAGTAGAAAGATAAGTTGAAATATAATGGGATAAGGATAAATCTTTAGTGTTTTGTGAGTCATAAATACATAATAAATTCAAGATTTTGTAGCTTCTAATTTTTGTTTTAATTAGTATCCCAACATATGAATATTTCCATCCCATCTGGATTATAAAATAATGTTCACCTGCTAATAAATAGCTTTCTTCTTCAGAACGATTGAACAGATACTTGTTCAGATACTTGCTGTACTCTGGCTGCTTCCAAAGACACTTATTTCCTTAGGACAGTGGTTCAAATCTAGTTTAAATTCTTGTGTTTTTTCACTTCTGGAAACACAATATCAGCACTGGGATGCTTTTGAGCTTTGTGGGACCCTCTTGTTACAACACTTGCCAAATCACACGGTGTTAAGGTGAGGAGTGACTGTGTAGCTTTCATGTGTGTGACCTTTGCAAAAGAAATCCATGCCTCAAATCTTAAAAATCTTTAAAAACCTAGGTGAGAGTGAACAATGTTGAGTTCTTCAAAGCTATTAAAGAATTTTGTGGCATAGGAGAGTTTGATCCTCTTAAGGGTAAACAACTGGCTGAAATGTTGAGGGGAAAAAAGGGGAGAAAAATTATCAGTTTTCCTAATCCTGGAATTGCCGAGCAGTTCAGCAGTGCTCTGCTCTGGAACTTGTTCCATAACCTGATGAAAAACAGTTTTTAAAAAGGGGGAGAAAAAATTGTGGCAGTCATTCTGTTGCATAGCATGGATAAATATAAAATAATGCTTATGGCAGAAAACATTTCTAACCATGTAAGCAATCATGGTCTGAATAACTGAAGTAATTCTTAGCACTCAGAAAGAGATCCTGGAGCTTTTTTTAAAAAAAAGAGAGAGATATGGATCTATGAAAATGCCAGCTTATTACTCAGTTGAAGGCTTAGAAGCCAAGAAATTATTTTGAAGGGAGTAGAGAACAAAAAAGAGGGCATAATGCCACTAGATATGTTCATGGCTTGCCCACATTGTGAGTACTGCACGAGTTCTTATCTCCTCCAAATAAAAAATCATGAAGTAAAACACTGAAAAGTACAGAGAAGGGGTGACAAGAACAAGCAAATGTACAAAATGGTCTCTCAGGGAAAGCAGAGTAGACCAGACCTCTTCATTCAGCCTGGTAGAGATACTAAGGAGACAGGAACTTGATAGAAATATAGAAAATCATACACGGCCCTTAGAAGATAAATAGGAGATTATTATTTTTTTAATTTATTATCTCACAATGCTCAGCACGCCCGTTAAAACCGTGAGGGAACAGGCTCAAAATGAAGAGACGGGGCAGCACTTGTCAGTGTATTTCTTTGAATTCATTGGCACATAAAGTGTGAGCTGCAAGCTGGTGGGGACGGAGAAAATGGGAAATACCAATTTTATTGATGAATGTGGTTTTAGTAATTTGTGTTGAGCACTGTTGGACAAGGGATTTTTGATGTGGCTTAGTAAGCCACTCTTTTTTCTTAGGTCTTCCTTGATGAGGTGATAGCAATGATTGGAACTCCAAACGTTATTAAACAGACAGATTATTAATATATTTTAGACACAATAACAATATCAACTAGGTACAAGGTAGAGGTTAAAATTCTGGCTTTTCAACTTGAAGGTTTTTATGTCCAAAATTTTTATCATGAAAGTCCTGTATGGGTTTACACTCAGCATGCTGGGTCTTAGGTTCTGAATGATTTTAAAAAATCTGTATCTATTTTGAGCTGTAAACTGTAAAATAAATTTTGGTTCATCTTTATAGTCACTTTCTGCTTTTGAAAAACACCTGCTTGTGAAGCTTATAGCTCACCATGGTTTGTAGCTGAACCACGCTGCAGGGAACCACAGTAATTCTCCCCAAAAATCCAGATTCCTTGGTGGACTCTCATTGCTTATCCAGATCTATATTGTTCAGAGGCTTAAAAATAACACGTAAAATATGTGCCTGTCTTCAATCCTCTTGCCTAATGACCTGAATTTTAATCAGAAAATTAGCTTCTGTTACTTACAGAAATTGCATTGGAATTACGTAAAGGCTTTGGCATTGACCATAAGCCAAACTCCATCCAGAATTGTAGCTGATTTTCCCTGACATGGAGCCTTAAGAGACTGTATTAGCTCATCTGGACCATTTCCTTTACCAGTCGTGGGTTCCCTGTGAAGTGGTGTGTAATTCAGCAGTCAGTCTTAATGGAAATTAATAATAATGAAGTTCGTCATCTTTTTTTTTTGAAGGTTACACCATGTCTAACTGAATTAGGGTTAATGTCATGATTTGTCTTTGCTTAGTTTCATCTCACACAACTTCAGGGCACCACAAGGACCTCAGTCCTTTAGAATCTGCCTTTTCAGTATTTGTGAGCAGTGTTCTCCCTCCTTCCTATTGTCCAGACAAGCCCTGTACGCTTGATTTCATCGTACCTGCAAAGAACCGGTAGGCTTTTGTGGAGTGGTGGTTTCAAGATGTGTCTCAAGTGAAACACATTGTAGTGCTTGCACTGGGTATCATCTGATTAAAAGATGCTCTAAACTGCAAAACCCTGTCAGGGTGGATGTGGTTGCCTGTCACCTCTTAGTCTTTTTCTTGTACATGTCTCCTTGTACGAGTGTTGGGATTTATTTATTTACTTGCTGTTTTCCCAAGGGGTGTGTGTGTTTATATTCCCTTCTTACAGTATTTTGACTGTAGCTTTTGCTGAGATTTCCTTGTGGAGCATTACCACCTTCTCCATTTTAATATCCTTAGTGAATGTGACAAATATCCTGCTTATCTGATTTTCCAAATTATTAATTATAATTTGAGATAGGATTGAGACATACAATTTCCTCCAAAGCTTTGTGAGGATTCTCCCCATGGCTTGACTGGTATTTGTGTTTGCTGTTTGTGATCTTTTTCATTCAGTACCTGCCAACATCAAAACTATTATGTATGAGTTTTAAAAAATATAACTGAGGAATTCAATGAATGAACCGGTTTGGTGGAGGGCAATTAGATAAAAATCCCTTTTAAATAATAAAAATCTAATCTCTGACTTTAGTATGGTATATTCCTGAGAATTATGTGCCACTTACTTTGTACCTTCCTGAGCTCAAAAATGTTTTCAGTTTGTGTTATAATTTCAGTGGAATTTTATGATATGTAATGGATGGTAACTGCCAGGATTGGGGGATTTGCCTTTACTATTTTTTCATTCCCTTTATGTTTTCTTTGCTACGTTTCTTTTGCTTTCTAGAACACTGAGTGTTCTTTTCAGGTTTTGGTTGTTGTATGAATCATGTTCTCAGCTGTTTATGAAGTCAGTCGAATGACAACCACCATAAACCAGTCATGCTTCACCTACCAGGACCCTTTTTTTAACAAGAGCGTTGTATATTTTGTAATAAAGCATGTTGATATGAAAGCAGAATTGATTCTTTACTTTTTTCTTCTAACCTTGCCTTTTTAAGCTTGTTTTTTGTCTTATTTACGATCCTGTTTTAATATGTGTTTTTCAGTTAACTGCCTGCATTCATGGGTCTGCAGCTATGCTCTACCCGATGTTCTGGCAGCATGTTTACATTCCTGTTCTGCCCCCACATCTGTTGGACTACTGTTGGTAAGGCTCTCTATATGTGTGTATGTATATATATTATATATATCACTGAGATTCACAACACTTTTCACACTTCTGTATAACAAGTCTTAAGTCCTCTTATGGTACAACTGTTACTCTAAAAATATATCGGCATATTAAGGAAGCAACCAACTTGGTAAGTGCAAAAAATTATTTTCATGGCAAGACAGAACTGTCTGTCAGTACGTTGAACTACTCGGAGTGGTTACTATGGAACACTGCAGCTTAGATGTTGTGTAATTAAAATCTATTTTCAGCACATCTGTGTTAAATGTTAAAATTTGAATTAAGACTCCAACAGTAGAGGATACAGTGAAGATCATTTTTCTGCTTTCCCCATTGGGGGTGAGGGAAAGGTATTCCTTTTCCTGCAGCCATCTTTTGTGTGTGTAGAACATGATATTTACTTTATTTAGGGGAATGAATATAAACCTTTCAAAAACTTATCTATTATCATGATGTGACAAATTTTGGCACAGCTCACAAGCAACCTCCTATAACGTCAGAGCTGGCACTGTTTTGACCAGGAGCTTGGACCAGTTGCCCTCCTGAGGTTTCTTCCAACCTGTTCTGTGATTCTGCTGTCCAGGTGGCTGGAGAAGCCTCCCTGCTCGCTGTCGGTGTCCCCCGATTAGCGTGTCGTTAAGCCTGTGTCTTGGACCCTGTGGTTAATAGCTCAGCAGCCTGTTGTCTACAGGGCCCCCCAAACAATCTCTCAGTTTTTCCTTTCTTTTCTAGTGCAAAGTCAAACAGTTTAACCTCATCAGCCATAACATCATCTCTCCTGTTCGCTGTGCGCAGGAATTGGTGGACAAGCACTCTGAGTAATTAACAACGAGGAAGCTGAAGATGCTGCTGCTTTTAGTTGCTCAGCTGTTAGTTGCTGCTTCCCACGCTCAGTTTGTGTGACTTACCTTTTCTTTTTTTTCCTCCTTCCCTCTGTGTACGTAGCAGGGAAATGAGGTTTGCCCAGGAAGAGTGGCCTTACCTTAGGCTTCCTAGAGAAATTAAACCTTCAGTCCTTGTTAGAGAGTTGATGGAATTGTTGCCTGGGCGTGCAGGGGTGGAATTAGTAAGGCTAAAGCTTTTTGAGTTAAACTGAGGAATATAAAGGGTAACAAGAGGCTTCTACAAGCTTAGAAGTAAAAGGAAAGTACAAGGAAAAGGTGAACCTGCTGCTGCAGGTGACACAGTCAAGTGATGAGGACACAGAGGAGGCTGACGTCTTTGCTGACAAGCTCTCCTGATTGGCCTTCTGGGTCTCCCTGCGTAGCACAAATGTTTGTGGGAGTGTGGTGCTTAATGCACTTTTGGGAATGATTTGAAAATACAAACAGCCTCCCTCTGCCCCCTAGCATTTTGAAAAGTTGTTTTCAGAAAAAAACAAACAAACTTACTGTGTCATGCCATGCCATATTTTAAGTGTGGCTCTTAGCGTGGAGCTTGGCTGTTTTAAGAGTCATAGTGTTCTGTCTGAGGTTTTCTCTGCATTTAAGCAAGAGTAAGGAACCAGCCAGGATAACTGGCATTTTTAAGTGGAGTGCTAGGAACTGAAACACGTAGATTTAAAGGAAGCTTGTTCCTCTGCAGATGATTTAAATGTTAAGTATGTGCCTATGTCGAGGCTCCACGGAACGGACTCTAAAAACTATTATCTCCTGTAGAAATGAACCTTCAATTTACTGACGGCACAGGAAGGGCAGGCTCTACTCATTTGCACTGCCAGCAGGTGCCCTTTCTCTGCATAATGGGCTTCGCATGTGTAATTAACACATGAAGGCTGCTGCTGCCAGCTTTTTCTTCAGGTACATGCTGCTAGGAGTTTTCAGGACAACGATGTGGACCACAAGAGGCTTTTACGCTGGGTTTGAAGATTAGGTATTCATCGACTTTCTGACAAAGACGTGTTAAAAGGGGCTAAGTCCAGATCCCGCAGTTGGGAGCAGAGGTGTGCAAAAAGCAAACACTTGGGCAGTGGACCCGAAGAAATAAAGACACAAGTCATTGAGCTCTACTGAATGAATTCTTTCATGGCCAAACATTCTGGCCATACAATGAATGAGCCAGCTAGTGCGTGATAACTATGATTTCAAAATATATAATTATTAGGCAGATTGTAATTGCACGCTCACAAATACAACTAATTACCTTAGCCTGATAGGAGCTTTAATTGGAGAGGTAGCTACACACACTATGATTGTTTGAATAAGTCAATTTAGCAACAATTTACGTGCCCTAAATGTATTTCTCAAAATAGAGTCCATCTATTTTGTAACCATGTGAACTAAGAGAGGTCATTTTTACCTGGCAGGACTGAGAAATCAGCCTCATGCTGCCTGCTTTGAGGCGGTATTATTGCTTATTGGTGTCTGCCTCTGAAGGGAAATGACCTGAGTTTATTTAAAATAAAAGGGTTTAATTTAATTTTCACTATTATCTAATTATTTCTTTTGCAAATATGACATAAGAATTTTAAATAACTGGGATAGAAACAAAATTTAAAGCAATGAGAATTCTTCAGTTCTTACGAATACAAAAGACCACGTTCATTCCACTGACTGTGTCCATTTATTGACTGTGCTGTACGATGCTTTTGAATCTTCTCCTGCTCTTTGTGTAAGTGACAGAAGACAGAAGACACCTGTGATTATTTGCTTGGAATCGTTTGGGAACTTTTCCTATAAAGGGAATTTCTGAGGCCCCAACTGATGGACTGACAGCTCCATGGTTGTGAAATTTGAAATTTGTTGTATTTCCTGGGGTAGGAAGGAGGGGGGGGGGACACACAACAACTATTGGATCTTTCCAGAGCTACAAAAAGGTAGACTAGCTCTCTTTGCAGAGAGTGAACAGGTAGGAGCTCTCCTCTTGCCACTTGAAGATCCTTTTGGCCAACTTCACGTAAGAGGAAGTTCAGGCTCAATGTGGTGAGTTCCCTCTGACTGTTGAGGGAAGCGTGCTTGCCTGAGTGAGGCAGGAAAAGCTGGATGACTGGATATTGTTACAAGTGAATGGGAGCTCTACCACAGACGTGCTCAAGATGAATGTTTCACTGACATTATTAAAGCTCAGGTTTTTTCTATAGCATTTTGTCCTTTATTAACGTTTTACACCAAAGACTTTCAAAACCCTGTGGTTTCTCATTTTTTTTTAGTTTGCTCTTTGCTAATTTTTTTCTTAGCTTATAATGCAGAAGGGGAGTAATTTCTTCCCATTTCCCTCTTGAAAGGATTTGTTTAAACTCAGTATTAAGTTCACCTACATTCCTCATTCATGTACCTAACCACAGAATTGAAAAATGCCAAAAGCCTGTATCTTCAAAACGTTTGTTCTCGGTGCACTTGCTCTTTGTATTAGGGAGCCAATAATAGTGGTGTGGTGCCACGTTCATGTATCTGGAATGACTTCAGTCATCGGATCCCTATCATTTAGATTAATTCAGGGCAGGGGAGGGGAAGCAAGGGCAAGAGTGCTATCTTTTATTTTTATTTTTTTAATTAGGAACCATTCTTTGATAGGTTTTCAGCCCAGGGAAAGATTTTGGGTGGAGGAGACTAGAAATTGGTGGGAATCCTATAATTAGATTTCACACTTTAATGCACAATTGCTTGTTTCTTTGAATACGGAACAACAGAGGAAACATATGAAGCACTGCTGTTTGGTTTTTTGGTGTTTGTTTTGTTTTGGGGTTTTTTTGCCCGGTTGTTTTGTTTTGTTTTAAAAGTACATGCCAGCAGGTGCCAAAAGTACTGGTTAATGAGATACTGCCACCAAGCATCCGTAGCTAAGCACATTCATCTACTTAAATCTGGCCAGATCTTGTCCATCTATTTTGTTGTTGGGAATTTAAACATTTTTGATGTGAAGGAAACAGTCTATCAATTTTCCTCACTACTTCTTCCAGTTTCTTTTTTTTTCATGTGGCATAAAAACACTCCCACTGTGTCTGTTTTCTTCCTTTTTACTCTCAGTGTCTGTGTTTAAAATTAGCCTGTAAGAAAAGCTTGTCTTTGCTGACCTGGTAACACAGCTTCGTACGTTCCCCAAGTCCCAGAGCATTGTCACTATTCTGTGGGCTTTTACCAGAAGCAACAGTATATTTTCTAGGGTGATTAAAACAGTCTTTTCTATTAGATGGACTGCTTAGCAGCCAACATTAATACATCCTGAGAGCCACCTTCCTAGAGCACCCTGGCACAGCTGCTGAGCAAATGTTTCTATTGGAGCAGTTTTGCCTTTCTCCAGGAGTTTTTTTAATTCCCTTTCTCCTGTTTTCTAAATCTGCATATAGTTCAATGTGCTCCTTTAAGTAGGTGGAGGGGTAACTGGAGGGTGAGTACTCCGGCTGCTCGGGAAACAATGATTCCTTCCTCACGAGCCTCTTGGTAGGCATTTTGATTTAGCCTGGTACATCTGTGGACTCACTAAAAGCTCTTGTAGTTGCTCTTCTGGTTTCTTAGCTGTGTGTTTTCTACCTCATTCCAATTCATGCAGTCAAGTTTCTAATTTGCATCAATTACCCCGGTAAATTTTGGATTGAATTCTGTGGCATTTCAATGTGTAATCCAAAGAGAAATCGGGAGAGTAAAGTACTGCCGGTGTGAAAGAGTGACACATTAAGTCAGTATTTGTATATCAAGACATGAGCTTAGTAAATGTGATTTAATCAGTTTTCCTGGAACAGTGAAGCAGAGTGGTGCAGCTCCCCGTGTAGCTGTAAGCTCTGAACCTTTCTGAGATCCTTGGCTTTTCCATTACTTTTTCTGGTGAATTACAGTATTTTTTAAGGGTGGATTTTTTCACTTAAGAGGAAATGTTGCTCTATTTCACCTGCTTCTCTTCCAATTAGTAGTTGCCCACCTCTTGGGAGCATAATTAAGAGGTCTCTAGTTAGCCTAAGGAAAGGAATTAAAGAAATTGTAAAAATGCAGCTGTAATAAATGGGCCAGTATATAGCCATTAAGTCCACAATATCCATATTCATGCTTATGCATTGCTGCTTTAATGTTTTGATATTTACCTATATAACTCATTTGATTATAAATAAAGCTGATTGCATTGGGAACCAGAGTAGCACAAGAGGAGCAATAACCTTGCTCTTTGTTCCAAAAGACATAGGCAGGCATTTTGTCTAAGCAGTAAATATGTGGAGTAGAAATTGATACTGCTTAATTTTGCACTTAATGGATATTGGCTGCCATCAAACAACTCTGAGCAATTAGTAGTTATGGTTGTAAGAAACCCCAGGACTGATGAAGTATCAAGCAGTCGGTAAAGACTTAGTCTGAAGGGCAGTCTTTAGTCTGTCGTGGGTTTCAGATGGATTAAAGGTTGTGTGGAGTGTTGCTGCTGTTTATACAAGCAGCGTGTCTTACTGAAGTACACTTGAAAGTCTTGGAAATACACATCTAACCTGATAAAATATTAAAAACTGCTTGAGTGTTTCATGTCTCAGGACCTGAATGGCAGTTAGGAAGATCTGTTACAGTGTGCTCTGAATGAGGAAGAGGAGGCAGACAGTGTTCCTTGGAACAGGATGGTAGCTGAGTATTTAAATAATGGCATATGATTAACACATGGTCAAGAAAAATGGTGATAAAAGCAATTTATGAAGCCTGACCTGAACCTTCAGCATTTACTTTTAGGTGTGTTTTCTTTTCAGTCAGATTGACGAGTGATGACAGAAGAATATAGTATCTCTGGTAGATTTTATTGGAAATATTTATGGTCTTTACTAGAATTATATTTTATTGAGGTTAGTTATGTTACTGGCTTAGTTAAACTTTTGGGAGTATAAGGAGCTATCATGGTGAATCATCCTTAAAATATCTTTGCTTTTACTTTGCTGTTCATGTGTCAATGAACAATAATGTTAGTTCTGACAAAGAAAATTAATTTTGATAAAACAGAAATTCAGACAGTTTGGTTTTTGTCATTCATGGAGAAAACACTTTAAGGCCCACATTTTGGTGATGAACTGTGGCCTTTCTTACTCATCTCTATAGCTCCAGGCATCCTTCCCCATGCAGTGTTTTCCCTCTGACTCCTGTAAGCCAAGCAATTGTTTATACGTGTTGAAAAAGTTCTTGAAGGAATTATTTTTGTGTGGTTTTGTCACCCTTTGTAATTTACTTCGACTTTCCTCATCTTCTGCATCAAACATGCTATTCATCTTCTGGAGCCCTTCATAGCATGTACCATGTCTGCTTGTCATTCTCTGTCCCCGTGCCATGTCCCAGCGCCCCAGGATCCAGTTTTTCACCTGTGTTAAACGTTTCTCAGAGAAATACCCAGTGTTGTCTTTCGTGCTCTGCCTCATTCCCTCACAGAGCAAATCTCTGCAACTGTTTGTAAAACTAACACAAATAGTTGCAAAACCAGCACATCGTGCTTTAACAAATTGCTGCTTTGAAGTTTCCTTTTTAAGATCATCAGCAAAACCTGAGCTATTTTTTTTCTTATCCTTGAGTGTGCTAAGCCCACTTTGTAGTTCTATGGTATCAAATTGTTCCTCCTACTTTCTCCTCTCTGTCCAAGTGTATGCGCCGTGAAGCACCTGACTGGAGTCCTGTAATGTTTAGTAAAACAAGCTTAAAGAAATGACATATTTCAAAACACTGCTAAAAGTCAGGTTACTCTAGCCTTTATACAATTCCTGTGCTAGTTATATATGCTGTATTGCCTTTACATGCAATGTCTTTCACTAGATGATTCATTGCATCCAAAGCTGATCCAGGTATCTTCAGCTGTATCTTTCCTGTAATTCCTTAAGATTTGCTGGGGTGCTTTATTTTAAGGGGTTAGGCATTCTTATTGTTCTTTTGTTGATAAACTGGAGGATTGAAAGATGGACGTGATATAGTTAATTAACTTTTACAGGTTCAGATTTTCCTATGCTTGGTGACAGGCTCTACTTTTGGACACGTTAATAAATGGCTGGTTTTCTGGAATACTACACTCTTCCTGCTTCCTTTCATTACTTTAGCCAAGGTTCCACTAGATGAGACATTTGCAGTCTTAAGACTTCCTGCCGAGGCTCAGACTTTGTATTTTTGAGATTGAAGCTGTCGTGTTCATGAAACTACTTAATTAGAAACACATTCATCTCGGTGCATACTGGAGGAGTCTTGAGCAGCACAGCCAGGCACACAGGGAAGTTGAGCATTTGTGCAGCTGGCAGCTAAACCAATGGTTTATACTTTGAATATAAAATTACTGGCTATTTTCTTGCTCCTGGAATGTGGCCATTGGAAAGGAAGAGATGTGGGTGAAAGAGATAGTGTTTGTTGCAAATAAAACACGCAAAATGACGAATAAAAATACTCCTCACTTGAGCAGCAATCCGTACGTAATAAGGGTGGATGGATCGTGTTGTATGGTAAACATTTCTATCCAAGAACTTGGATATATGTTCTGGTTCTCATCTCTGGAATTCTGAAGGAAGCAGACCCTTCAGGATTTGTACCGAGTTAGTTTCTGATGTCCCAGTCTGTCTGGGCAGTAAGGTGCTGCGTTGGGTGAAGCTTGGGCAGGGCCATTCTCGCCAGCCTGGGCCGTTCGGTGAGTTGTAATGCAGGGTGGTACACAGCACTTCAGTGTTGTACGAATGAACTTGTGAGGTTTATTTGAAGTTATCTGTGTTTAATGTCTTTAAAAAAACCCCAAACAAAAACAAAACCAAAAACCCCAGTGTTTTCATATAAAATGTCTAATACAGAGGCTGTTTCCATGGCTTGATACAGCGTCCAACAGAGTAGCAGGTTTAGGTGGCATGTTAAAAAACATGATAAATATTAATATGTATATCAGTAATTTCTTTTTAAGAAAGTATTTCTCATGAAAAGGAGAAGCAGAGGGATTTTTGCTGGTCTGGTGTCTTGCAGCAGTTTTTTCAGTGCTATACTTCTCTTACTGAGCAGTAGGCACCAGTTTATCAAAGCAATATGGGAGATATTTTAATCCAAGGCAGTACAGTGACATTTCTCTCATTTTTTCATCTGAAACTGAAAATGAGTTCTTGGAGCTTCTGTATCCAAAATGAAATGAGGCTCTATTTTAAAAGTTGTGTCTGTCTGTGTGCTTTCCATTTAACAGGCAGTATCTGCCATATTTGCAATTAGCAGCTTTGGCATCCTCTTTGCTGTGTTCTAATAAACACTGCAAATATAAGCAGTTTCCCGGATTAGTTGAGTGGGAGTCCTGTAATAAGCTTAATATTAGAAATAGCGTATACACAAAGATACAACTTTCATTCAGTATTCTTCTTGTGTCGTCCGTGTCGGTGTTTGCTAACATCATGGAAGAGGAGACAGAAAAGATCAATCTTTCTCTCAAACGTTAGCATTCTGTTTGATAACAGAATATCACATCAGGGTTTGGGCTACAAATTTGGCCAAAGAGCCTCTTGGTGGGTTTAAGTTTGTGTTTTGAAAGGAATCATGGTATTGGCATGTATCACAGTAACTCTGGATTTAATCAGAATCTTCAAAAGTAATTTTTACATTTTGCTTTTATAAATGTCAGCATTTCAGGCTTTATACTTGAAAAGAAATTATTTAAAATGTATCTGGACCCATATTGAAAGGATTTAAAACCAGGTGATACGTATACATTAAATTAACCACTTAACACTACAACAAGATCATTTTTTCTAAAGAATGCTCTTAGAAAAAGTTTGGATTTTTTTTTTTTTTATTGTAATAACACATTTTGTTTGTTTTTTCTAAAAGAAGACCCTAGTATTATAGATATATTTCTAGCTGTCCTTATGTACCTGTCTTAACTTAGTCACTTAAAAATTCTGATATCCAGAAAAATTAGTCTTACAGTAGTGAAAAGATATTGCATAGTAAAAAAAGTCTTTCAAATAAGGAATAAAATTTTGTTCACATGTGGTTTGTTTTTATATATATTTTTATTATTATTATTATTATTTATTTAAATTTTTTTAAAGCAAAATCTAATCTGGTATCCTGGTATTTTCCTGTAGCTAATTTTATAAGTCATATGTGTTAATCCAGTGTTATGAGAACATAAAGCTACGTCTCTTTCCTCTTTGCAGTGCCCCAATGCCCTACCTCATTGGAATCCATTTGAGTCTGATGGAGGTAAGCCTTCCTCAACATTTCTGAAACTATATATAGTTTTGTGATTTAGAGCCAAATTCTGCAAGCAATTATACATTGATTCATATGCTTAAAAATGAAATAATGCTGTTAATTTGGGAGTGCTGAGGGAACTGAAGTTAAGCATTCTGATGATAGAACATCTTCAGGGAGTCATCTTTGATGCCCTGGGCTCTTTGGGCGTCCTTTGCAGTTCAGCAATGACGAGCTCACGTTGTGTTCCCCTCTCCATGCTGGTGCTTCATTTCAGCAGTTTGCTGCCTTGGTTTGACTCTGTATTCACAAAGGCAGAGTCGATATTAAACCAAAATGTTGAGAGTTACAGTTCTCTTTTCGGCTTTTGCAGACAGATTGTAATTTTTTAATGTTCAAAAGATCTGAAAAGAAGGAACTTGCTGTTAATGTTAACACAAAGCTGGCAGAAAACCAGCCCTCACAGAAAGCTGCTCGTATAAACAATTCAGAGTAATTCATGTGACTTTTAAAAAACTCTAAAAGTGGAAATAGCACATTTGCTTTTGCTTCCAGTACTGGTGAAATAGTTGATGTCTTTCCTCAAAAGTATCTGGAGGACAACATAAGCTATTAATTTAGATCCCTATGAAAATCCTGGTCCTTATTAATGGTGCCCCTGTACACAGGAGCTCTGAACAACGTGTACGTGCTCTGTGTGGGAAGCGGTTTTCCTGCCCAGAAAGCATCGCCTCTTTGTAGGCTCTTTGGTTAGCAGGCAGTGCTGGACTGGTGGGAGCTGCCAATGCCCTTGAACGTTCATGGACTCGTGTCCCTGTTTTGGGTACCTGTGTTCAGACATTTCTCCTTAGCGTTTAGGATACAAAACAATTTACAAAGCTGGGTTTTATATCACATAAAGTAATGCGTGCTACTAGAGTATTTGTTCTTACATTGTCCATAAAAATGTGTCACTTCTCTGGAAATATTGATGGAACATTCTTTCACTAGTGCATACGTACGTAATAATGATCCTCTGTGTCTTTGCGTGTTAAAACATAAACCTGTGTGCTATGTAACTTCCCCTTTTTCCAACGTTAATATGACATGATTTTGAAGATAACTTTTTTCATGAGAAGCTAGATGGAATATCCAGGACTTCTTTTTTTTTCTTCTTTGCCTTTTCCTTACCATCCTGGGTACAGATGATTTTTATGCCCTTTATATTGCTAAATAAAGTACAGAATTGCAGTACAATGTGTTGGTGAATAAGCAATTATTTTAAAAGTCAACATGTACATTTGTTTGCGCATCATATGCTTATGTTAGAGGGGTTTCTGATAATTACCCTTGAATACTGCATAGACAGGACTGAAGTAGTATTGAGGAAGAACTACTCTAGCATATATTTTTCATATTGATCAAGAAATTTCCTGCCCCATATCCTTGCCAGGTATCATTGACATGCTTATTATAGTATCTATGTATTTGAAAAAGAAGGAAGAGACCTGCTAGAGGATGGGATGATATCTCAGTACAGATACTTGTCAGCTTACACAAATACTTTTTCTTACAAAGAGCTGTGTGGGTAGCCTGGTAATGGGTGGGGAAAGAAATTTAACAATTATGCCTTGGAGTTGCTTTGCATGATGTCTCCCTCCTGCCCTGCTACGTAAACCCATCACCTTTTCCTTAGTCTCGGTTTTTCAGATTGCAGGGCTCCGAAGGCCTTCCAAACTCCATCTGTAAAAACTCAAAAAAGGAGTTGTTCTTGGAGAAGCCAATTTTCATCCGTTTTAGAAACTTGTGAAGAAATCTGTTTAGTACTAAATCCAGTATGGCTTTTGAATAGCCGGAGATTCTGGAACGCAGACACACTTCGGCAAAGTACGGTTATTCCAAGTGCCTTATGAAATAAATGAAATAAATAAACCAAACTGTCTACTCTGCTCTTAAGGGTAAATTGAATAATTCCAGATAGAAATTTATCTTCCAGCTAACTGCTTTTTCCACTGCAAAATAAAATAGAATCACACAGTGGGCTACTGTATCAGTTTGCTGGCAAGCACTGCAGAATTTGTCTGTGCCTTGGGCAAAGGAAAGATGACATTTGTCAAATGAGTTAGACAAATACTAGTTTAGCTCTTTGCCTGTTTTTGATTCTGAAAGCTCTTTGCCTGTTTTTGATACTGAAAGCTTACTCTCTCTGTCCTTTTCTTCATATGTAGGTATAAAATTGTATGTTTTATTTGTTATAATAATGACTTAATAGCAACAGCAATTTTTTTTCCTTGTGATTTAGCAGTTCTGTATTTTTAAATACAATGTATTGGTTTTTCCATATCAAAACCATTTTATGAACTACAAGTAAAAACTACTGTCATTATCCAGTATTCATTTTTCATTAAATGCTGAAATTTCAGCAAATAGGTCTTTAAAAGTGTTTTGTTAATCCACGTTCTAGTTTCAGGATAAGGGATTAATTGCCCAGCCTTGCATTCAAGTTAAGGCAGGTGGACTCTTTATCTACTGTAGGGCCCCAGGGGAGTAATTGCAGTTATATATGGGCTCAGGGTTCTGCTCCAGCAGCTCCAAGTGCAGAATTTGCCATTGTTGCGTAGATGTTGGTGGAAGCCCAAACTTGTGCAGAGAAAGCTGTGCTGTAAAGAGGAGGGTGAATTTGGAATGTAGGGGAAAAAAAAATATCTAGCTTTAGTGTTTTTTCTGTGGGTTTCTGCTATCGCTATCTTGGAATGGGTCTTCTGGAAGAAATGTGGAAGAAATGTTAATGATTTTAAATAAAATACAAACTCTCTCTCACCTCAAAAGATTATTTTTTTTTTCAAACCATGCTGTTTCTTAAAGTTAGTTTGCAGTTTCCCATGTTACATGGGGTCTCTGTAGAAGAAACAGTTATTTTAATGGAAAATGACAAATTTTTCTTATGATTAAAATATCAAGCATATCCATTGACTGTTAAATCTAATTTGCTGTGACTGAAATGTTCTCCAGTGAGATAAGATAATCTCCTGTTATAGGTCAGAGGGCTCCAGCTGATTTATGAGGGAAAATCTGGGTAGAAAATATAGAGCTGTGTTTTGTGCTCTTATTTTTCAGCTTTTCTATCATCACCTAGTTAGTCATTCTTTATAAGATTTCCATTTAGCAATCCATAAAGTGACTTCAAAGAAGGCTAAAAGTTTATAAGCTGTTGGATAAGCAAGGCTGGAGCTATCCCATGAATAATGGAACATGCTTACGGAACTAATTGAATTCATATTAGATGAAGATAAGTACTTAGTACTGATAAATAACGAGATAGGAAAATGAAACTCTGTCAAATGAACACATTCCTTTCATAAAGTTGTTTCGTTTTCTACCTGCGTCCTGCGCGCTATTTTAGTGTTCAAATTATATTAAATTGACCTTTGTGTTATAAGTGGTGTCGAACTTCGCTGGCAGCCTTTTACATTTTGTCATAGTAAACGATTGTTTCAGCAACTGTTCCTGTAGCAGAAGTTATTAGCCTGATGGTGCTGATGGAAGAGGAATGCCCTTGACCTAGTAGACTACCCACTGGAATTCAGACACATGTGGTTTTGGTTAAGGGGCGGGCAGTTCTGTTCAGCTGTCAGGTACTGAGCTGCTGGCAGCGTGCTCCTCTGTGCCAGGCTGCCAGCCATGCAGGTAACTACAGTGCCCACTCCTACCGTGCTCTGTTTGGGGCACAAAACCAACATTTAGAGTTAAAGTTAATGATTAGGAAAGTAATTTTATTCTCTTTTTTAATATTCCAGTCACTCAAGATCTTTTTCAGAATTTTAATTCTTGCAAGATTTTCCAGAAGGAACTGGTGTGTGAAGCCACATGGCATTTGTGAGAACGATTTGCTAACATTTCTCCTAAGTGTAAAGGACAGTTGTGCATATCATAAAACCTCTATGAGCAGATTTTTGTTTTATTTTAACCTGGTATTAGCAAATATGTTCATGTTAGGAAAAGAAGGTTCACTAAAATTCAGGCAGTCTTTAATGTGCTAGGACATGGCAGGTGATCTCAATGTCGATGGTCTCTTCCTCGTGCCGACGGACGAACGGAAAGCTGCGTGTTCAGTCGCTGAGCCCCACGCACGTCTTCCAGAAGCACTTTGGGGCACATGTACCTGGTCTTTTTCAGGTAGCTGTGAGGCTGCTCTGTTTGTGATCCTGTCTGATCATACACCAGGTAGCATGCACGGAGTCTGAGCTAACAAACTCTGAGAAACAGGTCCCATCAGCTGGGACTCGGTACTGACAGTGCCACGTGGTTGCTCCTTGCTGCAGAAGACACCCTGAGAATTCATTGACCACTGGCATCTTCCAGTGGTAGTGTTCATTGTTAATTATATTTCTTTATTGGGGTGAGGAGTAATATTTAGCTTTTCCCATCCGTTCATACTTAGTAAATCCCTTCCTTTTCTAGCTAGAGCTGAAGAAGTGTAGCTTTTTTACAGGGTTTAAATGAAGGGCTTATACATAGACTTAAAGAACTACGTGTAATTTAGTTCCTATTATTATAAATGTGTCTGTATGTGGTTTCAGGAGTATTGACAAAAATGCATTTAAAAACGTGACAAATTATTTAGAGAATTGTCTTTTATCCAGTTATTGGAAAAATGAAAAGAATAACCGTTTAAATGAGAGATTCTGCGTGTGAGGAGGTTTGGAGGGTGAGTTTTAAGAAATACAAATACCACAGTACTGAGTAGACTTACCAGTAAGTGGAGAAGACTTTTCTTCTGTTGTACAATAGTGCTAGAGCAGCACTAGTGATTTTTGTCACTCAGTTGGCAACAGCTGCTTGTGATAAGGATCTTGAGAATCACCTGTACAGGATCAGGGTCCTGCACATCAAGGTTGGGAGATGGGCGGAAGAGTGGGAGATGCGCGGGAGGGGGCAGCAGCCCACCTGCTGTGCCCAGATCAAAGGGCTGAGGGTCAGGGGGCACATCCAGCTTAACCAGATTTGTCTGTTGAATAGCTATTTCAGGTTGTAAATCTAAGGGTGATTTCATTAAGTCCTTCTGGCTGCTGTTGGGGCATGAAATAATAAAATTTTATATCCGCTGCCTTTCCTGCTTCTGGCAGCCAGATTGACACATTGGTGTCTGCAGTGTTGTGGTGTTTTTCTTAAGAAAATAAATGGAAACTATTAACTAAGTAGAGACAAGTTATTAAGTAAATGGATCTTAGACTTGTTGTGAATCATACTTTCATAATAATTTCAAATATAATGTACGAACAAGCTACTAAAAACATTAGCTTTTGTTAAGAGCTTTACTTTTCCAAAAGAATTAGTGGAAGGTGTGGAAGGTACTTCTTTTATTTGTTACAACATTTTTTAATATGTTGATCATATTTGTATCCGGTTATGAACCTCATGATCAACTTGCTTTATGTTTTGGCACCAATTTAGCCATGAAATTATGCAATCCTGGGGATTTTACAGGGGGTGGGGGAGAGTGGTGGGGTTTTTGTTTTGGTTATTTGTTTGGTTTTTTTTTTAAATGAACTATTCAATAAAATTGTTCATCTGAAAGGAGTTTAACTTAGGATTTTTTTATGATAGGAAATGCAAAAACTGCCAACTGTAGACAGTAATAATAAATAACACTTAGCATAAACTGGTGTTAGTATTCTTGATGAATATTGCTTCTAGCATGTGATCTGAGAGAGACAGAGGAGCACCCCTTAATACTTCTATTAGAATGTAGTTTCTCAGTGTTTTTGCAAACTTTCACATAAAACATTGAAATTAGTTCAAGTGTTTGGCTGCTTGTGAGCAGGACAGGCGCACTAACTGCTGCTTATTTACTGACCTGGTGTTTAAGGCCCCCTGGAGTTTGTTTGAAAAGTTAAGAGATTTTCACAGTAAAGGTGCCATTTCTGAAATTTAAAGTGCTCTTTTCACCAGGAGATAAGTTCTCTCTGATTAAGTCAGTAATTCTTACTAAGCCATGTTTATAGAGGCCATAAACAATGGGTTCAGTGTGCTTGTTAAAGCAGCTTTCCATACCTCTCCACTCTTTTAAAAAGAGACATTTAAAATAAAAGGCAGGTGTAGATGTTAGTTCGATTTGATGGTTTTTAGATGATTAATTATGGCTACAAGTAATTTGGTAAGGTTGGTTAAGAAAGGTTTGCAGTAGTGATATGTGATGCACATTTCCACTGAATCACTTCTTTTGACTCAGGAAATCCCTAGGCTGTAGTAAAATTAGGTAAGGAAACTGTAATCTTCGTATTTCCTCTTGTTCTTTGCTTCTCCACATCTTTTTTTCAGCAAAATATGAACATACTTAATATAGTCCATTCTGTTTAAGAGGTATCACTTTATTTGTAAAATTTTGTTTAGATATTCAGGAAGTTGTGAAATATGGAATGTGACTGTATGTGGCTCAATGGTTGCCCCTCATATTTTGAGAACACTCAATTGTACCTGTGAAAATGATCTACATGTAGTTGAGATTCATAGAGCCCAATGGGATTTAATGTGAGAAATGCAGTTGGATGCTGGGCATTTGTACTGGAATTCCAACAAGAGAGTAAATAGTTCTGCTT
>NW_010337694.1:94866-103308 GCF_000700745.2 Antrostomus carolinensis | reverse complement strand
AAAGAACCATGTGATTATGTGACAAAAGCCCTTGTCAGGATCTGATAATACCTTTATCAAAGATTCCAGTGAAAGGAAAGGTGATAAGAACAGATAAGGATGAAGATGAACTGGTCAGTCTGCATTGCTCTAGGATAAGCCACAATTGACTCATTGAAAAATTATAGATTTTCAAATGCATTGCGAGACAGTTGCTATAAATCAAGTTAGTCTCGAGTGTTTTATTAAATTTGAGGGTTTGTCTCCAGGGAGATCCACTGGCTATACAAATATTGAGAAGTTTTAAAGTAAGGTTGTGCTTTTCACGGTGTAAAGGTACAGCAGACCAGAGTTTAATACGAGCCTTCCTTTAGGATACAGTTATTTCTGGGCCATGTGTGGCAATGATTATAGTTACATATGTCATCATCCTTGCACCATGAGCAACATCCTTTTGTGCATGCTCCTTGGCAGATAGCCGCTTGTCACGAGCCTGTTCTTTGCTACAGAAACCCCCGAGATTTTGCTGAAGGGAAGGTGCAGATTCGTCACCAGAGTTACAAAAACATCTATTGACAAGTTCAAGCACGTTTGTTGCTTCTTTGGCAGGAATCAAGAGAAGGTTTTAATTCCTTCTGTCTTGTCCTACTAGCACTCAATTTTGACAAGCTTCTGGCTTTGGTTAAGTGCATTGCAAGACCTTTTTGTTGGAGCTTTTTAGACTCCTCTGAGTATAAGTGAGATTTTTAATTTTCTGAAACAGGAAGGAGCAAATCAGTTTGTCTGGTGCTTCCGGACTCCTAGAAGGAGCAAGACTCCTGGATTGCTTTAGAGTTTATCAGATGCAGCCAACAGAGTGACCTTTGGTTCCTGAAATGTAGAGGAAAGTACCTGGTTTGTCATGCAGTACTTGAGCTTCTTGTATGGAAAGCATTAAATGTAATATTCTTCCATTTAAGTTAAAGAAATTTCTCATGGAAGACCTGAACTTAAATGTCTACAAAGTGTTTTTTATAGTTGTTGGCTTTTTTTCCCCCTGCAAAGTACACAGCAGTTTTCTTTATAGACAGAGAGCTGAGCCTTGCAAACTGAAGGTAATTATTTAGATGCCTAAGGCTCAACTTTGCCATTGTTTTAGAGCTTTAGTTCCTCTTTTTAAAAGGAAATTATTCCCTCCATCCCGCAAAACCTTAATTAAAAATTGAGTATGTTTTTGTTAATTTTCCTCCTGAGTAACTTGCATTTGCTCCTATGTATAGGTATGTAGGTACTTAAACATTTGTTTACAGTGTTACTGAGAAATTTCCTTAATTACCACATTTTATAGTTCCACTTTTTCTGATTGTGAATTTTCAAAGCTGTATTTGAAGAGGACTTAAATATGTATGGTTAGTCAGTTAAAAAAACCCCAAACAAATGATTCAGTACTCCTGTTGGTGAAAAAAGTGTTAAAATAAATATTTAAATGCTACTCTGTTTAATATCCGTGATTCGTTTACTGTTGTGTAAGCAGGGAAATGTTTAAATTTGTTTAGGTCACCAATACCTTTAGACACTCAAAGTCAAAGTTACTAATGATCATTCTTTTGAGAAATAGGTTATGCTTTTTTTTTTATGTCCATGTTGTAAACACTCAACTAGATTAGAGACATTTCTTTCAATTCATGGGAACAGGATAAAAAGTTTAGACTTGCTGAACATTAAGAGACTAGGATATGATGGAGCTATTTTTCTCTTAGGTTTTTTTTTTTTTAATTGTAATTATTTAGTAACCTCTGGTAGTATCCATTTTAGCTACAAGTTTACAACTGTATTTATTGGAGTTGCAAAATTGAACCTGTAATTTGGAAACCAGTTCCCATCCCTGACTTACTGCAGCTCTTAACTCTTAAAAAGCCCCTATTTATTGTTGTTTAAATTAATTTTTACATATAAAAAGATAGACTTGAAATCTTGATTCAGCTAGAAACTGCTAAATGTGCAAACGGGATACTAGAATGAAGATAAACATTAGCAGAGGTGCTTGAAATAAATCTCAAACAGTAACTCTGCTTTTGAAAATTTCAGTATGCGCAATGTTAAGAACTTCCCTCTGCAAATTGAAAGTTAATTTTTCAACACTGTAAAATGTGAATAAATAAAACAAATTATGAGAGAAAGACAGGAATGTGGACTGCTTTTTAAAATGCTTGAAGTTTTGTAATACCATGATGCTATGCCATCACTTGTGTCCTTTATGCATAAGATTTAACTCTCTATGCTTCTATTTTCCTTTCCCTTTTCTTGAATTTGCTCGTATTTAGAAAGTAAGAAACATGGCCCTGGAAGACGTCGTGATTCTTAATGTAGACACCAACACACTGGAAACCCCTTTTGATGACCTTCACAGCCTTCCCAATGATGTGGTATGTATAAATTGATTTATTCAACTATTCCATCACTTACAAGTGTAAATCCCTTTGACCTGTTTGGTTTGTAACTGAGGTGTCTCCTTGTGTTACTCTTCTTATTATAAGTAAATGGCTTTACCTCAATTCTTTCCTGTTTTGAAGTGTTCAGCAATGTTTGTTTGAACATTTGCAGACATATTTTTAAGTCTCCTAATGAAAATTAGCTAATGCCCCCCTAAGCTGGAAATGCTGCAGCAACTCAGTTTCGCTTTTGGAATGGCATGGTCGTCTGAAGAGTTAGTCTTCTAGGGGTAAAAAAGAGAAATGAAAAACACGCTGGTTATAGTACATCTGAACAGGAAACAAAAATGCAAACTTCTTTCTTCGTGGTGTGAAAAGTACTACTATTCTAAACCATCTTTATCCATTCCATTAGGAAAAAAAAAACCTGCTTTTTTTTAGGTAACTTTTATTTCCAAATGAAATTGTGTGGTTTTCCCTGTGACTTCGTTCAGGTAAACTTTAATGAACTTAATCCATTTTATATCCTGAGTTGTGATATCAAATGGACTATTTCATATTCACTTCTAGAACTGCTCAGTGCATTTCACTTAATGGGACAAAAATACATCCAGCTTGCTTATTGCTGCTCTAATCATCCTCACTGGAGAAGCTGAGAGGGAAGAGGGGTAAAGTGAGTAAGAGTGTAACAAGCTATTTTTAAGTCAGAGAGTGACTGTTTAGGAGAAAACGGCAGGGGAAAATCTGGATTTCTTTTAGTCGTTCAAAATATTGTGCTGCCAGTTAGATCTGTTCCTTTTTACGTGGAGTTGAGAAAGAAAATTGATATGCAGGGAGCTCAATGTAAGCCAGTCTGTTTGAGGAGAAACTCAAGTAATGGTGAATACCCAGTGCCTCCTACTGTGACATCCCGTCATTTCTCTGTGGTCTGTGGTGTGATCCATTCTTCGAAAACAGTGAGCCATGGATGAAAGGTCCATGCTGATTGTGAACGTTTTGGCTTTAGTCAAGCATTTAGTCTATGAAAGTTACTTCCATGAATTTTTCTGGCTTTATATAGTTTTTCATTTAGATTTCACTCCCAGCATCCAAATCTGCCAGCTGGTCATCGCTCGTGCCATTATCCACAGCCCAGGGAATGACAGACTTGTAAATTGCATGGAATTATGTAAGAAATGTCTGGACACAGTGAGTGCGGGGCCTCAAACATGTATATGATTTGTCAACAATCAAGTATTATATTAGATTTTATGAGACTTCATTAAAGGAGCTGTTGTAGGCACACTGTAGAACATCAGAAGAGACTTCACCAATAAACACAGAACTTCAAGCTTTGGAATGTAATAAATTTTAAGAGACTTCCTTCCTTTCATTATTTACTTTTACTTCACTTTTATAACAGTAGAGAGTTGTGTTTTATTAGTTCAAATTTCTTGATTCAGTTTTCCACAGGTCTGTTTAAAAGCTACATTTTATCTTGGAGGATGTTTGGAGCATAGCAGAGGAAGTGCTGCCAGCAAATTCAATTAACTGGCATGGCTCACAAATAGCGTACATGCTGTATTTTTTTTTCACAACTGCTATATAAATACAGCTGGGATTAATATTTGTCGCAACAAAGCCTTAACTTGAATTGTGTTACATTGTGTAATTAATGTTTGGGATCAGTGTTTGTCTTACTTAGCTTTGTTTCATTATTTCAGTTACCTAGATAATGAAGTATACTCCTCCAGGTCTTTTCCTTCAGACTGCTTAATATTTGGCTTTGACCACTAGAGAGCAGCTGCTCTTCTTTGCAAGAATTGAATTTCTGTCAGTTCTTTCATGCATCATGTGTTTGGAACTGTAAGTGGATCAAGTTGTTCATCTCAGCAGGGAGAATCTAAAGCCAATCCATTATACTTTTTTTTTTTTTTTTTTTTTTTTTTTTTTTTTTTTAATAATTTTGCTTCCCTGGGAGGATGGGGAGATTCTGGGAGTGTGTCTCCCCACTGGTCTTAAGTCTAAATAAATGCATTTATGATCTGACAAACTACAAATGTGTTCAACAGTTTCATGATCATAAATGGCTGTTATGTCAAACTATTCTGCCAGTTTTGCTACTTAATGTGAACAGTGAGCAATTAATGTACTGCTGAATAGACACAAAATTTACTTTGCTAAATTAAATCTATCTATATTCAACAGTGAGGAAAAATGCATTTGCCATCAGGTAATTAATCCGGTGGAAAATTTTTAAAGCTCTTTTTCCCCCTCTCCTTGAACAGCTTTTTTAATCAAGTAAATGAGGTCCTGTGATTATTTTAGAGCTTCAGGTAGTGAGTTCCGCTTGAGCTTCATGACAGTGATGTTGCTACCTAAACTGTTGATTCTTGGGAATCTAGAATGAACTATTCTTTAATCTTTCACTCCTAGGATCCAAATGAACATAGGCTACAGTTAAATGTCTTTCCAGTTAATGTTTTTGCCAAAGGAGCTGGACAGCATTGAGAGAGTTCCAGCAGTCAGTTTAAGTAATTTCTTTGCTCCGGTTTACCTCAGTCAGGCTTCCTGAACTCTTCAGGTCAGGTCTCTGAAAATCAAGGTGTGTGTTACTGTGTTACTGATGAACCATTAGAAATGCGAAAAACTGTCCCTCCTTCGCCTTCTGCCTCTAATATGTTGCTGAAAATCTGGCAGCATGAGAACACCCTGGGAAGTAACTTTCCTTTTAAAATAGTCAATATTAAAAAAAGAGATTTATTAAGGACTGTGATTACAATAAGTGCATCTGCTGCTGACAAGTCTCCTACACCACCGTCTGTGTTGCAAGGAATAGCAAAGAGGGGGTAGTAATTTTTTTTTTATGCAACCCTTATGGATTTTTCATGTTTTTCCAAATAAGTGTCATCTTCTAGTCTTAGTTGTAGTCAGAGCTTCATATTACAAGGAATAAAGCATAAGCTCGCTCTGTCAGCTTGTAGTTTTTATTAAATGAAGCCCTGATGCAATGCAGTGTACTGCGCCAAAGAGATCTTGCATATCCCACGGCTGTGAGAGTATTGTACATTTGCTGTAGCCTATGAATATCTTGGACTGTCAGTAATTTAGTCGTGGATGCTACTCTTGTCCATTCATTAACAAGTTACCACAAGTAGGAAGCCTGTGTTACTGATTTTCACTTAGCAGGAAATTAACTGCTTTCAGGACAGCAAGAACTACCAAAGTACAACTCTAGAGCAGAAGCGTTTTCTTAAAGGTGAATCCATTTTTATTTCTTACACTGTGTTTGCAATAGAATGTTTCTTGCTTTATTCATGTTGACAACTGAAAAGCCTTGGACCTAATTAAAAGAATTTCCACTAGCACCTTTACTGAACCATTTCATTATGCTGCATTGCACAGATTGCATTTTGAAACATGGTGATAGTTTAAATCTGACCTTTAAACCCCAACTGCCAGAAGTATAAAAATCTTCTTTAAAAACACTCTCAGAGTAGACTGCATGTATATGTGTCTGTTTGTCTAGAAATAAACTTCATATTGAGTGGTCAGAGTATTTTTTTTTAATAAGTATTACTGCCTCTTTAGGCAGGAAACAATCATAATTCTGCTTGTATAATCTACCTTGCTTTATATACTAATTTACTCCAGAGTAAACAGGAATTTTTTTCTTATTTGTTAGTCTCTTTAAATATGTTGTTGTTGATATTTTCTTTAAAAAAAAAACCAAAACCCTATGACATGACAATTGCAGTAGTCCTGATGGAAAGAGTAACAGTGTGCATATATAAAATAGACATCCTACGGTGTTTGATTTAGTCTTAGAAGAGAGCAAATGATCTGAAAGATTAAGGAATTAGCAAAATACCTGTCAATATTCTGCTTCTATATCAAATAGGGAAGCTGAAAGGCAGAAAGGCTGTGACTAGCCTTCTGAGCTTTTAGTTTGTTGTAAAACAAAGCACAGAGCCTTTTTCTTCTATATAGATGGCAAGTTCTTTATCTTCACATGAATGTTAAAAGAAAACCGCTTATAAAAATGTTTGATGGATTTGGAAGTTACTCAGAGCTATAGACATTTTATTGCATTTTTAAGAACTACTTTTAAATGGTTTGCATGAGTTAATATAGGAAATAAACACACACTTCATACCTACAACATCAGACCCCTTCAGTCATGGAGAAGTTAAGTGTGCTGTTTGGGTTTGGAAATCTGATGAAGCTTTTCCATTTTGAGAATAATGGAGCTCCTTGAGAGACTTTATCTCGGTGAATAGGAGTCAGCTTATTTTACGGGCATGATAGACTAAATCTGTTATCATGTATTATGTTAAGATGTGCTTATGGGCTCATTAATGCATGGATCAGTGGCACGAGCCTCAGCATTCAGATTTATGAACAGTGCTGGACACATTCTTGTTTCTGTTACACTAATAACTGTAATGAAATTCCTTCTACAATAGAAGCTGCGGCAAATTTAAAAGGAAATGTCTTTGTAACTGTTTTTGTAAACACAAGTGCAAATATAATGTCTAGTTTTAAAAGAAGCAAAAGTAGTGCACAGTCCGGATTACATATTTAATGTAATAAAGATGAGGAGTCACTGTCCTGCCCTCCCCAAATCCAAGGCTACTGAAGGAGGAGGTGAGGGATGTGCCTACAGGTGGGACAGAGAACAGTGGTTCAGGAAAGGCAGCGAAGGCGGGCTGGTAGCAAAACCCCCAGGCAGAAAAAACTCAACTCCTCCGGTGGGATTTTGGAGATATGGATGAGGTCAGAATAAGCTTTTGTTATGAGCTGGAGGATGGGGGGAAGGTCTTGGAAGGTAATTTGAACATTTGAACCATCAGCTTATGTTTTATGAGGTATTATTCATACTCTCAGAGAACACAGTTCTGTTCACTACAACAGAATCTGCTTACTCTGTAAATAATATTCCTACAGCGTTTCTTGCATAGTGTGAAGTATATAGAGCTACCCCAAGGGAGTTTTTCAGAATAGCATTTGAAAAAGGAAGACTTGCTAGTTATTGATATAATTATTTCTGTTAAATTCATAGTATGGATATTTATGGAGTCATTCATGTTTTTTCTGCAAAACAAGATGACTGGGGATTTCCTGGCTTTCTGCTTTCCTTCTGAAACTGTGGGTTCTTCCTGTCTTCTGCGTAAGGTATCTCATCAAACTTGGCTTTTACAAATGACATGACCACATCCTCTAAAAGCTCTAGTTGAATTTCTTTCAAGACTCAGTGCCCAGATTGTTGTTTTTGTTGGTTTTGTATTGCAATGCGTTCTGTGAGATGTGTCTCAAAAACTTACCTTGTCCTGGTTCTGTCTGCAACACCAAAAAATTGCTACTGACATAACTATTTGTTAATGATTTAATGTCACCTCTAACCGGTGCAGCACAGGCACAGCAAGCCTGATGTTAATCTTTGAAAGGTTTTTTTTATCTCCTTTCCCAGCTTGTGTTTGGGAAAGAAAAACGCTGTCACTAGCAATAATGTATAGATACACAACCTTCCTGAGCTCTAAGCACTGGAAAAGAGACATCAGACTAAGTCACAACCTTCCTGGGTGTATGGGAAATTCGGAAGCGCAGAGAACAGTAACGAACAATCCTCTAAAACTTTAGCCCTTGGTATCCACAGAAAATAAAGAATATTCAGGTAACACGGATCATGGTAATTTTAACTCTGCCTGCATAGAAATGTGCGTTGTTGATATTTGCTGAGTTGTGATGGGCGAGTGTCTCTGTGTAGACGGCAATGAGAGCGTGAGGGCTGTGTTCGCCATGACGTGCAGCTGTGTGAATCCCAGGTCGTTAAGCCCTCAGCAGGGGAAGGGGAAGGGCGGGAAGGTTGAGGGACGAGCCGTCCCACACACACACAGGTGGGTGAGATCTCCTGGGAAACAACAAGGAAAAAACTCCAGTGGCGAGTGGCCATTTTGAAGGACAGAAGGTTGTTGTTCATTGCAGAGTTTTACCACAGTGCAGGTGTGTGTGGCGGGTGGCACTGGGTGTCTGTGGCGGGGGCTGCGGGGCCTCTGTGAGGGAGAGACAGGCT
>NW_010337694.1:78786-94810 GCF_000700745.2 Antrostomus carolinensis | reverse complement strand
CGGCGGGTCCCAGCCGGCTCGGCAGCAGACCCCGCCGGCACAGCCAGGCTGGTGGTGCCCCTGAAAGGGGATGTGGGGAAGGGCCAAACACCACCGGGCAGAGGGAGCAGTGAGTGTGAGGAGGAAGGAGCCGCAGAGAACTGCTCCGGACTGAGCGCGGCCTCCATTGCCCTCGCCCCGCACCTCTGGGGAGGAGGTGGGGGAGCTGGGAGTGGAGGGAGGCGGTTGAACTGGGAAAAAGGCGAGGAGGGGAAGGTATGTTAGTTTTTGTCAGTGTTTCTCACCACCAAACTCTGTTTTAACTGACAAATTAATTTCCTAAGCCACGTCTGTTTTGCCCGTGATGTTAATTGGCGAGTGATCTCCCCGTCTTTACCCTGAGGTTTCCTTCATGTTTTCTCCCCAAGGCCTGCTGAGGAGGGGCACGTCTGGGAGCCAGGCAAGGGAACCCTCCATAGGCATTAATAAACCTCTCATTTTGTTACTTTTCATTAAGTTTCTGAAATACAAAGGAATATAGCCTTAAAAGACAAAAAATATTAATATTATATTTATGGCAAACAAATTTTTCAGACCTCCAGAATCTGTGCTTAGCCTTTGTGGTGATGGATGGCCTGATTGTGCAGAACAGTTTCTCTAATTCAATACTTGAATTAATTCTTTCATGGATTCTAATCCAGCATGTTAACAGCGGATTTTAAGTAGGAGGGAAGGTTGAAATGAAGCTTTTATTTTCCTATTAGTTTCTGAATAGAATCCAATTGTATCTTAGAGAAGCAAAACAGCTTGAAAAGTAATACTTTTTGAACTGAAAAAGTCAGCTCTGAATTCAAAATGTCACTTTTTGTCATAACTGCTGCTATGGTTGGTGCATTTTTCATTTAGCTGTGCTCCAATGTGTCGAGCTCTGTTTGTGATCTAAGAGTGATCTAGACCTGTTGTGTGATTTCAGGTTTCTGCACTGAAGAACAGATTGAAGAAAGTCTCTACGACCACTGGAGATGGTGTTGCAAGAGCATTTCTAAAAGCACAGGCATCTTTCTTTGGGAGCTACAGAAACGCCCTGAAAATTGAACCTGTAAGTAGGAAATTGGTACACATAAGATGCAAATCTGCAGAACAATTCATATTCAGGGTTCAGAAATGACTTCTGAAGTCAGCATGAGGCCTTCCACATCTTACTGGGGGAATCCATATGTCATGTATGTGGAAAATAGAAATTGTATTCACTTGTGTATGTATGTCTGAGTGTAAGTATTGGACTTTTAAAGCATCTAAGGTGAAATAATGGGAGTTACTTAAAGTGTTGTCCACATAAATAGCAAAAATGAAAGCAGCAAAGCACTCTAGCTCTAAGCTTCCTTTATCCATGTTGGGGAGACACTGACTTCCCTTCATCCTTACAGGCTTCCTTGTTCTCCGATGCTCCGCCCAGTAGTTGCCAGGCAACTCTGGGAATATTGGTATATGCTTTGCCTGGATGTGTTTGTGAGATTAATTAGTTAAGGGATTTATAAAGAAAAATAAAAATTTAAATTGCTTTTCTGGAAATACCATCTGGTATTTTGAAGGCTGAATGTTAGAGACGAACATTCAAAATCAGTTGACAATGGCACACCCCTAGAAAGTGCAACTTTGAGGGACAGCTCACCTGACAAAGTAGAAGACATTGTTTGGTTTGCTTATCATTCCATCAAAGATGTCATAGACATCTCATCTGGGAGGAGTTGGCTTTTTGAGATAAACGGTGTGAAGCTACTTTTCATTATTCTGTGTAGGCCTGGAACGTGTCACAGAGCAGAGTTTAAATTCCCATTATACTTAAGCATAGTAAGAACTCTTATTCTGTTCGGAAGCTCTTACCCTACAGACACAAGGTTATGTAATGTATGTACGAACCAGTGCACTGACAGTGAACGAGTTACTGTTGCTGTAAATTTCTAAGGCCTTCAGCAACTAGAACTTTTGCATGAAAAAACATATCCAGATAATATAGTCTGGAAGTCTAATCATACAATTTATGTAACATAATAACAGATTTAATGATGCTTCCTATTATATATTTGTGTTTTCTGTAGTTGCATTAAGCCAGATTTTAAGGATGGAAAAATATCTGTTACACATCATGTACTCAAGTCCAGTAAAACACATTCGAAGCAGTGTTTGTACTTGCCTGCACTGAGGCAGGTTGTTATCTTTATGAATATTGCTGAAATTTCTAGCAGTGACACCAGTGTGAGCATTTTGTTCACTTGAATGACTTTTTTTAAGTTCTGTATTTTTTGCTGTTTGCAGAGGAAATGTTTTCATCATCATCTAAATACTTAATTCACAAAAGTAGGTCATCTTGAACAGAAACAGCTGTATAATTACTTCACGTGCGTAAAGGTGGTTTGTAGTACGTAATAGTTGTGTGTGTGTTGGTGACTGAGGGGGGAAACGAGACTCAGATTTTCTGCATCAGAGGTGTTGGCTGTGCACTTTCTTCTGCTGACACCTAGTGGTACGGGACAACATTTAATCGGTTTGCTTTCAGGGACAATGTTTGTTAAGAAACAAACATCCTAACACACCTGTGGATAAAGGTAAGCTCGCGGTGCAGGCTGACCCAAAGCAGTAGCGTGTGGGGTACAATACGATACCATGTGTTGGGTGTAGGTTTGGGGTGTCAGTACATCCCTAAGCCATAGGAGTGCTCTTTCACCTGGCTGGAGCAGGATAGGCTAACAGGAGGCTCCAAGTTTGATGTACAGTCTTCTCAAATGGCAAACTTTCTGGATACGTGGTCACTCCAGCGAGCCTTGCAAAGGGAATTGTGTGTGCTTAATACAGCATTTTCTAGCTTCACAGAATTGAGAAGCTTGCTTATTTGCACTTTGCTTTAAAACCTGTCCATTCTGAGCAGGTATTTCTAATTTTTGTCTGTATTTCATTGCTATAAATACACTGTTTAGTCCCATAGATATTTAGGGCTGCTCTAACAGCGAGAGTTTCAGAGTGTTTTAAGCGGGCAGTTCACTTACCCATTTTAGTTTTTTCTACCACTAAGGATTTTTGCTTTAAGGATTCATAAGTAATACCATGACACCAGTTATACAAATTGACACATTTCTCAGGAAGAAAAGCAGCAGTGTGATGGCATGACATAAGGCCACTGTACTAATTATTTTCTGCCAGTCTCTTGCCCAGACTAACACTGTAAATTCCTTCAACAATTCCAAAGCCATGAGATCTGAGTGGGTCAGAAGTCAGAAAAGTACGTGATGTGTGGTGCAGAGTAAAAAAGCAAATGCCAGATGAGTCCAACAAGGAAATTTTGTTGGAATACGTGTGCAGTAACACAAAAAAAAGAAGTGTGTGTTAAATACTGGTGCATAATTCATTTTGAAAAGGCTTTGTAGCATTCGATGCTTTATCTACTATGAACTATGATTGTTGCCATGGTGAATTATTTTTTTAAGTTTTTCAGTGAAAGAGTAAATAGTTGTTTCTAACTCCCAGTAATTGCCACATTCCAGTTAATTCCTCTACGTAGCCATCTTTTGCATAGCTTTTTTCCCTGCAGATCTATTTTAAGGCTATACATTGGACACAGAGTAGATCCTTCCCTTTCACCAGAGTTGTCTCAATAGGTCAGGGTTTGGGGAATGTTTGTCCATATACAGAAAAAATGAAGAGGGAAGATCACTAATGCTTACATTACATGTGCACAAACTTGTTAAAAAAAAACCAAAACCAACCCAAAAACCAGAAAACAGCTGTAAGGGAAACAGTGAGCAGAGGCAAATAAAATAAATCTTTTTGTTTTACTTGCAGTTTAAAGTTAGTGCTGATGTATAGTTAATAGGAATTTTCTTCCACCCATCTTTACTTTTTTCCTGTTCAAGTGCCATTAGCTCTCAGATGTATGTGCCTGTACAGGCAGTCTGGTAGCACTTAAATGAAGGTAATTTCTAAATCTTGTCCTGATGACTTTAGTAACAGATAGGAGTAGACAGTGACAGTGGCATTGACAGTGACAGTGTGTGAAACCTGATGTTTGTATGATAAAATGGAGATAAACTGGATTTCTGTGTATTCTGGAACTGAAACTGAAGACTTTTTTTCTCTACTATGAAGATTCTGTGGTTTGTGGCATGTTGAAGACCCCAGGTTTTAACAATGTCACATAGCTGTAACTGTTGTTATGTTTTACCATTTATAGGGAGGGTTCTGGAGGACATACTACCCAGAATTCAAAATCACTGACTGGAAAAGATTTACTGGGGAAAGGCAGTTTTGTTTGTTTGTTTTCTGCGTGCTTTTTGTTTTCATTTCAGTCCTGTTGCTGTGTTCTGTCTCTGAGCTTTACTGTTGCTATAGACAAGTTTCAGCTTTTGCTTTTGCTGTTTTAAACCCTAAAAACGGCTAACAAGCATTTACTGTTCTTCAAAATGCATTTAATATTCTGCATCTAAGTCTGTTGAGATGTACATATGTTAATGAAACTAAAAAGACATTCTCTTTAATCTCTTATAGCAGTCTGTTATGTAGTAAATTGAATTGTTTTGTAATTTCCAAGCTGTTATAAATTACTGTGTTTGTATAATTCTGTATGCCATGCTAGTGGAGGGGGGAAACTAAGATTCTGAAGGAAAGGTAAGAAAAAATAATATCTGAGAAAGTTAGCATGACCCTCTGCTGAAATTGGCTTTTCTGCCATAAAAGATGCAGTCAGACTTTCCTGTCCATTGTGTATGTTAATGTAAAAGAAAAAAAATCAAAACCAAAACAAAACCAAACCAGCAGAAACCCAAAACAACCAACCAACCACCCCCCCTTAAAAAACACCAAAGCAGTGTGGGAATGGCTCTGTACTTCAGTCTGGAACCGTTGCCCAAGGTAGGGGATGGTGTGCTCTGCGTCTTGTCGCGCACTGACAGCAATAGCAGGGGAAACCTTATCTTCCAGGACGCTGATCTCCACAGGGCTGCTGTGCTGAGGATTTGTGTTTGCCTTTTCCATGCTGACATTGAAGTTGTGGTGTCTTAGTTTGTTGGAACCTGTGAGCAAGCTGAGGAGAAGTATCTTGTGTTTCCTTGGACAAGTAACTTTGCAGCCTCCATAGAAATTACATGTTCAGCCATCAGATAGGGTCACTCTGCATCTTCTGTGTTGGTGTTGCAGAAATAAAAGTAGATTTGTTCAAAAGCCCCTAAATCTACCAGGGAAGGTTGGACAGTGAGGAAAAGCTCATGGTACTTCAGCTCTGCTGTGGAAGGGTTTGTACCTTCCACTGAGAAATTCCTTGTCTGTGCTTTTCACACCTGATTCTCCATTTTTTGTACTATTTTATACACTTGGTTTTGTTTCTTCTCAATTTGTTTCAAGCCTTTGTTTGTGTGGTTTAGACTGGCTTTTGCCTGTGTTTTTATGATGTTTCCTCCTGATACTTTACTGATAATTGAGCGTGCAGCCTCAGCAAGCAATGAAGCAGTGTGCAAATGCCGGCATGCAGGAGAAGTTGAAGATATTTCCTGAACTAATAAAGCGCAGGGGACTTCGAGGAGAACAATGAAGCAAGTAAACAAACACCAAGCATAAAATAACATGACCATTGAATTCAGCTTCTGTGTAAGGCACTCGGTGACTGTGTGGTTTTTAAACGAGGTGTGAATAAGTTGCATTTGGTATTAGGAAAAAAAAACCAAAACAAAATGACACACCTCCACAAAAAAAACCCAACCCAAACCAAACAAAAAAGCCCACTAAAAAACCCCACCCCAAAGGAGCGTTTTTTTAGAGTGGCATTTACATTCTCACTGTGTGAGCAGCTGCACAATTGAACAGACAGTATTACTTCCCTTGGAAGAAGATAGTAGGAGAGTTTTTTGGTAGTTGGATTTGTGGAGTAGGCTGATGAAATAATGATAAAAAATTAGAATATTTAATCAGGTTAGCAATAAACTAATAGAGATTCATAACAGAAAAGTCATCCTGCTCTGGTCTTTCGCTGTGCACGTTATAGGTTGTGTATGAATTGGAGCATACCATTTATGTAATTATAGTACAAAAAGAGTAAAGTGAAAGGCAGTAAATCAAAATTATTTCTGATGGTTTGCACAGATAAGTGATAGAGCTCATGCAATGAAAGCCTAAAATGCTATAGGGGTAAAGACAGACCAGGACATTTGTAAGGTGACGTAACTGACAGCTCAGTTTGATGGTGTTCATGGCAGACAGCATAGGAGACTGGCTATCTTTGAGTTGTACTTTCCTTCAGAATCACATTGTGATATTCTGGTACTGCCTTGGGGCTTGGCAAAACCCCTGACTGGGTGCTGTAGTGTGCCTGCTGTCACCTTGATTCTGCAGCCCTGGGGAGGGCTGGGACCTTCATGTTGTACACGTTACTTCCTTAAAGCTTCTGGCAAGGGAAAATAGGGAAGGGGACTAATCCCCTTTTCTGGTTTGGCTCTTGCATGTCTTCAGGGAATTGGGCAACTTTTTCCTCACAAATATGTTGATTTTGGTATGGGCAGAGCATTAGTGAAAGATAAATTCCAGCTCATGACCAAAATACTCTGTAGGCAAAAATTAATTTAACACTGAGGACCACCTTTCTTCTTTCATCTATTTTGGGGGGCACAAAAATTTAAACTGCAGAGGGCTGATAAATGTGTTGTTCTTTAAAACACACGCTACTTTACTCTGGTGAAACATCAAACGAAAAGATTCTGTCGTCTTATCTCTTTCTAATTTAATTCATTGTTTTCTGTTCCTTTCATTCAATGAGTAGCAGCTTTTGGCAATGACAGATATTCTATTGTGACTGAAATATGCATTTTGTAAGTCATAACTTTACTTGGTATTTAAATAAACTGTGTATGTACAGCGTGCAAGATTTATGCAGAACACAGCTGGAGGTATTCTGCTCAGAATTCCTATGGTTTAAAATGTCTCTTTCAAGTTGGAAAATGTGTTGTGAAGTAGATACCATTATGATAATTGGAAGTTCAGCTTCTCTGTCTTGCTCTATTATTTTTTTTGAATACAATTAACACATCACATACACTTCACCTGGTCTCTCCTCATTTACCTCTGACACTTCCTTGATATTTATTTAGACACATGTGGTGTCTTTGCTTTGAACTCAATAGTTGGTATATTCACTAGATTTTTTTTCTTTAATAAACATTTTTTTTTCATTTAGAGATATACAATTAGTTTGCGTTGTTAGAGAAAAATATACATATAGATGCTGATTTAAGTCTTTTACTTATTTGTAAGATGATCAGGACATAAATTGTGTAAAGATTGTAGAGAAAAGCGTGATTACTCTCAGATCAAAATACCTGCTGAGCAGTTGCAGAAGCAGCTCATTTTATTACAGTTCTCATAGGGGAGCAGTACATAGAAGATATGCAAAAAGCTATCTACAGAAAAATTTAAGAACCCCTTAATTTGAAATTGTTTTATTTTATTTAAGGCAGCAAAAATATGAAGCACAGAACTCAATTTTTTGTTTGAATTAAGGTTCATACTTTCAGATTCAGATGCAATGCTTTTTATTTCTGAAAACAAAAGGAAGACGGTAAATTTCTTTTAAAAATAGAACCAAAATCTTAAACTGGGCTTAAGAAAATACTGTTGCCATAGGTTTTATATTTTAAATGATGGCTGTAGTGTTCTGTGTTATGTATAAACATGTATAAAACTATTAGCAAAGTAACACCAATATCCTCCAGGGGACAACTAGAAATTATGTGAAATAGTTTTATAATTTTGAAAAAAAAGAAAAAAAAAAAGAAAGTATCTGACAGATCACATTTTAGTGATCCCACAGGAGAAAAGGATGTGAAGATTTCATAATTCTGTATTTCCTTTGTGGAAATTAGGTTTGTAGTTTTCTCTTTTTCTTTTTCCATTTTACTTTTTTTTTGGGAACACTCCTAAGGCTTGGAGGTTTAATAAGGAATAAATCCAAAATCCAGTCCAAGCTTGATCCTCATGATAAAGCAGGAAACTATTCTGGATTATTTCGTTAATTTTAGCTGCAGCTTGGAATGAGCTGGGGCTATGTTTTTGTAGAGCTCCTGTTCACTCTCCATTCCTGTGATAGCTGTTTTCTGTACTATTTTCAGTAACTGTATTACTGAAGATGTCTGATATTTGTAAATTAGTTTATTACAGGAAAAAGGTGTCACCTACTGAATAAGAATTTGTTTTCTTTGTTTTAAAATGGAATGGGTCAATTCCAAGCTTTTCAGGTCCAAGACTCCGAGGTTTTCATATGAAAGTTAAAAGCTGTTTAGAAAAAAATGGAAATTAAGCTGTGCCCTTGAATAAGTTTTATATAAAGCATGATTTTAATTCTTGCGAAAGATTTGTCTCCGAGCTCTCCTGTATTGCAGAGTCTTCCTTGTTCTCTGCAGCACCAGTTAGGTGTGAAATGGAAATCCACACAATGTGAAGGGGTCTGAAACATTGTCCACAGCAAAGGAAGGATGGTTGTGACAAAATAAACCAAAATGGTGTGTGTTGGGTTGCTTCACCGTAGTCATCACCATGGAGAGATCCATTGTTCTACAGCTGTATCTTTGCTGGGTTGCTTAGGGAAGGGCACGATGCAGAAACCATTACAACAGGGCATTTGTAAAGGAGACCTATATCGCAGTAGTGCACAAGGAAATCAGTGTTTTCTTTTGAGATACCTTGGGCTTCCCATTTCCAAAATGCACATTTAAAATTATCTCCATATAAAACTACTTGGAAGAGTGTAAATTTTTTTTTCTTTTTTCTTTTTTTTTTTTAAATGAAATCATTCTATAATAAAATATTTCAAGTACTGGCTAAGCTGTAAAGCTTAGGGCTGATAAACAAAGCATCTGAAGCCAAATGGCCCCTTAGCTAACCCCAATTAAAATAAAGATTTCATTGCGCTCTGTCCTGACAGAGAGGGAACATATTGTTGCCTTTAAGGGAGTTTAGTTTAGTTAATGAAAGAATTTATTTCATTTTTTCAAATACAGAACCTAATTAAATAAGTTTCAACTTGACTTGTAGTTGAGGACATTTTAACTCCTTAAAGGTTACTTTTGTGTCCAAGTGTGGCTCTCTTTCGAATAATTTCTGATTCAATATTTAGTTTTGTGATTTCTATAACAAATTTTGTAGCAGATCTCGTGACTGTGTGCCTGTTTTCTATATACATATATACATGTTGTAGTTTCTAAAAGTCTGAGGTCTGTTATTGACATTTCTCTCTTCAGACATCCTATTTGGCACGAAGTAGTACTCAGAGATCATGACTTATACTAGATTCTTAAAAGTAATGCGGAAATGACGGTGTCACGGTTTTGCTCTGAATGCACTTTAAAAGCTGTGAATGATATATCTGCATTGCTTACTCCTGCTGCTCAGTGAGAGGAAAGATATATCAAAGAATTACTTTTGGTGAAGCTCTCCAAGCAGTAGTTAAAATCTCTATCTCTAGAATGTTTTTCTTAGAGAGGATTAATGATGAAAATGAAAGCAATTTGTAAGGATTACAAATGTGATTAGTTTGCCTTTCTTCAGGATCCGTCTGTACTTGTGCAGGTAAAGTTCATCCCCCGTTTGTCAACTTGTAATTTATTACATATTCTCTGCTAAGAATATATGAAAACTAAAGGGCACTTTTATATGAAGATGCTTTCTTCTTGCGTACAGGAACATTTTGTTCTTAACTCTTGAAGGCAGTCAGAGAATGGGAATGCTGTCGCTTACCTTAATTTCTTGCCTGAAATTTATGAAATGTTAAATGGCTGCTGCGTCTCTGTTGATAAAATCATATGAGATGAGTTCCAGTCTCTGTTGGATGATAGTGAATGATGCTGCTTGGCTGTGTTGTGTGTACTTTGCCAGTGTAGTAACTGTAATTAAAAGCACCTAAATTGTACATTCTGTGATTCTGTGATTCTGTGATTCAGAAAGTGGTGGGTTCTTTTCAATTACTTGTTACATAAGCTAATCTAATCAGGGAAGTTCATGCTTAAGGTAAATAATTTTTAGTTGTAACAGGTAGGTAAATATTTTCCCCAAACGTATCTATGAAACTATAAATATATATTGTTTTGGAGCAGTGGCTTTCCAGTTAATAGGGAGGAGTTCTTGATCAAAATTTTAAAACCTTTAAGCTGCTGTTTGGCATATGTGTTCTCTTCCAAATGTCATTAATCATGTGTTCTCCTTTACGTGTTGAATAAACTGCATTCCAGCTCTCTTAACGTGAGTTTCCAGGGTGAGCAGAGAAGCTGCCTCCAAAAAAGGGCTGCTGATTTCCCGACGTTGAAGCCATTC
This sequence comes from Antrostomus carolinensis, assembly GCF_000700745.2. NCBI lineage: Eukaryota > Metazoa > Chordata > Aves > Caprimulgiformes > Caprimulgidae > Antrostomus > Antrostomus carolinensis. The sequence goes on along the minus strand of NW_010337694.1, from coordinate 84,490 downwards.
CCAAGGCTTTTGACTCCTTTTGCTTCAGGTCTGTGTGACACTGGATTTGATTGTTACCTTCAACTACGGAGGTAAATGACATTCAAAGAATTTCTACCTGTGTGAGGAAATAAAATTATTTACAGATAAGTCACAAAGTACTTAATGGTTTGGGAGGGACTTGCAGGTGCTTTTTAGTTGAAAAAGAGTGTTCTTTGATGTGAGTGTGAACATGGATGAAATTAAGGACTAGATGGTACCAGAGTCCTAAAAATCTCCTACCTATTTGGCATATTTTACAGATGTTGAGATAACTGAAATGCACTGCTGTTGTTTTATCTTCTGTGAATTTCTGTAGGTCATTATAATTAAGATGTGTTTCAGAAATCTCAAGAATAGTTGCCAAACGTAACAAAAAAAAAAGCATTGCATCTAGCCAGAGTTCTAGATATCCTCGCTCTGCCCTAGAGCTCCATCTCCCATCCATTACCTTGTCAGAGCTTATTGTGCTCCATTTTAATTAAATTTTAATAGCAATTTTGCAGTCATAACTGACATGAAACTTTTCCAAAGACTATTATACCCACAGGATATTTCCCTTATGTGTTTTTCTTGTTTCTTGTTTTTCATCTTGTGCAAATTCTGCTCTTTGGAAAAGTCTTTGGTGATGAGAGGATGAAACAGAAAATGGAGAAATCGGTGTAGTGACTTGACTGATGAGTATCAGTTTACAACCAGAAGTGATCAGTTGCACTTGGTATTCTTTGGGAATGTTGATTCTGATAGTCATATAAGAAGTCTTATATTTTATAAAAATCTTGGATTTTCTTTAATTTTACTTATGCTCAGTGTAGCACATACACTGATTATTCTGCATTTAGATTTCAACATACAGATGCTGAATCTTTAAATACAAAAACGACTTTTGCAATGCTGCAGCCTGCAGGTCTTGCTTTTCTGCCTTTAAGGGTGTTGTATTCACAAATGTTATGCACAGCTTTCACTTTGATATCCCAGAGTCTGAAAAGGCACTTTTTATGCTTAAAAAATAATGGATCATCAGTCCTTATTGCTGTGTAGGAAGCCCTGTAATATTAATTGGTTGTCAGATCCTTAAGAAATAATGGATTAACGTGCTTGATCATGATGCCCTGTTCAGAAGCTGAAGTTTGCTCATGTCCCCAGCCTCTCTATTTAACGCAATTACGGATATGCATTCAGGACATCTGAGTGGATTGCATTTCATTAATATGATTTGAGCAGACAATACTAAGTTGCTGTTGGGCCCGCTCTGACAGCTAATTACTGGAATGAAGTGTGTACATGGCTAAGAAACAATGGAGCACTTGTCAGGATCGGTAAAACAACGCAGAAATAGTGCCAGATCTCGGAATCACTCCTCTGAACAGTTTTTCTTGTCTCTGCAGACAAACCTTGGGACATGCCTGAGTGTGGTGGTGAGTGAGACTTTGGGGAAAGAAAGTTTGTTACCGTCAAGTAAAATGCAATATAGTTCTGTTTTGCCCTCTCCTCTGTTTAATTCAGACACTTGTACGTACTCACCCTGATTGCTAAACACCCTTACCTCCTGCTTACAGACACCATTGCCATTTTTCCTCATAAAACGTCTAATCTGAGTTTTCGAATAGTGGAGATACTGTGAATGTCAGGCAATTTTGTAGCATTATTTACAGGAAGAGCCTCCCTGACAGTTTGAAGGAGGAGGATAGAGAGTGACTTCTCGTTGTCTCTTCCCGGGCAATCAGGTGAGGTTTGTAACAGCACAGGCTCGAAATAAATGAGAAGGAGCTACTCTTTGTGCAATCGGTAATAACCCCGCCAAGCACTTTATCAGATTATACTGAGGAAGTTTGTATTGGTTTGGGGGAAGATTGGGGAGATACCTGGGAGAGGCCTCTGCTCAAGTTTATTTAATACACGAGCAACAGCAGACTCTGAATTTGTTGAGATGAAGATCAGATTCAGAGGGGAGAAATAACATTCAGGCTTTCTGCCTTCCTGGTCTTTCCTGGACATCTGCTTATGAACTACATTGGAGACAGAACGCCAGGCAGACAGACTCTTCATGTGATCAGTTATGGCCTTTGTGTTCTAAAGCTGTGGCTTTCAACTCTTCTCACCATTTATTGATTTGTTTTCTTTATCCCATATTTGGATATCAACCACTGGAAATGAGATGTTGCTAGAGAATTATGGAACTTGCCATAAAGTAAAAAAGAAAAAGGAAGAACTTGTTTCAGATGCTGAAGGGACAAGGGTTTTCCATCCCATCTCCATTTCAGGCATTCTGGGATATTTTGGTAACAGTTGTCTTTCAGATGAGGTGATGTTTCTGGTTAAGAAACTGCTACACTTTGGCATTGAGCACTTTCTAAAGTAGAAGCAGCTGAAGCTGCAGTGTGTTCAATACTGGGGAAGGGGGCTGATCTCAAGGCTTTTGTAAAAAACTATTACTCAGTGTGGTTTTGTCTTTATCTGCAGAATTATTAAAAATAATATACTGTTGGCTACAAAGCATTTTTATCATCCAGTTCAACTGACTGCTGTACTGTTGTAAGAGAAGGTGCTTGTTATTATTGGAGATTATTTTTCTGTTGATGTTCAGAGGAGTCTTGGATTACCAGCGTAGTTTATCTTGATGCATCCGTATCCCTGATTATAACGAGAGCCAGTGCCACCTCTGGGCAGCTCATGTTATTTAATCTGTGCATCTCCAGGTCCACAGGTAACGTGGAGACAAGGGAGTTTGTATTGAATACACTTGAGCCTTTATTACCTCAGTGGTACTTGCTCATCTTTTCTTGTTTTGCAAGGCAGTTTTCTTTTTAATCCTTAAACATTTCAGTTAGTGAACAAAAACAGAGAAACTGAGGGTTTTTTTCATTCCAGTGACAATAATGAGCAGCTAAATGTGCTGATTTAATCATATGTACAATCTGTTGACCTATACAAAATCACAGCTTAGTTTCTTGGTCAGTATGAAAATGCACCTTTTAAAATGTACCACTTTTAGTAACTCAAGATTTATAACTAAGGTGCTTAAGAGATTTTGCTTTAGTGTTCATTCACAAGTAAATCGACTACAAAGCCATACCATTGGACAGGAATATAATTACAGTAGAAAAATACTATATTTCTTGTTGAATTTTAATTGAATCTAAAAATTTTTGATTCAAATCTGCTGCTTCAATCAGAGACAAAAACATCAGTAGCAGGTTGCTAGTAAAGGGTCTGTTCTGCCTGATCAACTCAAAAATTCGTGTTGAGGTGCTGGAATAGTTTGCCATTCTTGCAATTCATTTTACAAAACAAGTTCCAGACTGAGCTCTGCTTTCATGTATTCTCTCTCCATGGAAATTATGTCCTTTTTCTCATTTCAAATTAGATGAGTACAATGAAATCCTTATTTTACATATTTATTAACAAGGCTTTCATCCCTGTGGTGTTGTTAACTATCCTCACTACTTTATGCAAAGAAATTACAAGAAGAACTCACAAACCTTTAGGAGTGATCTATGTGATCACTCTTTTTCAAGCATTACTGCTCATATCTGTATTCTTCTTGCATGTTACTCCACCAACCATTATTTACAGGCCTTCCTTTCCATACCATGTTGATAGTATTTATTTATTTATTTATTTTTAATCTGAAATAAATCACATAACAGATCTCATGCCAAGTTCAAATCTCTTTGGATATCCATTGTTAGAAAATTGGTGAGTGAAGAAATTATGTCGACTCCACTGTCTGGCATGTGGGGGGTTAAGGGAATTTTTAGCCTCACCAAAAAGTATTTGGTCAGGTACTCAGGTGCTGGAAATTTTCTTAGCAACATCAGTCACCTAGGAACACGATCATCTGCTGTTCTGGGGTAGAGATTACAGATCTTAATGATTAGCTACTATAAGCTGCAGCTGATGCCAGACTCTACCCCCTTTACACCTAATTAGCCTCATTAATGAGCTCTTCTGCTCTCCACAGAGAGGGCTTCCTCCTTGGAATAGGAGGCAAAAATACTTCACCCAGGTAGATGTGCTGAAACCTTTAATTATTGCCCACACCTGCAAAGCCTTGTGTCTCTGACAGCAGTATTGCTTTGCTGAAATTCTGCTTATTTACAGTGACCACAGTACCAAGTATTAACTCTTTAACACCTTAGGAATTGTTGTTAAGCTTTGAAAGTATCTATCTAGGATATAAATCGAAGCGCTCAAAAATTTCATGCTTTAAATAAAGTTGGGTGTGTTGTGTGTGAGGTTTTTTGTATGTGACAAAAATGCTTGAAAAGTTCTGAGTATTTTGTTTAACCCTGAAAAACAAGTTTAAATTGCTATTCATTGTCAAATACTGTGTTACCAAAACTAAGAACACTGTTAGACAAGTTTCATTCTTTAAAATGAGCAACTTTTGCATTTGGAGCATTGCAATATTGTTCTGCTAAAATGAAAATACGGAAAAATACACAAGTAGTAATCAATGTAGCAGACAATAACGGAGCTAATGAAGTGTTCTGGTGTGATTCTTAGCTACAGCAGTTATTGGTGAATATCTACTACATTCTAAAGTTCTTGAAATTTGATGATGTGTTTATTTTGTTGTTTATTTGTTTTAATGCTAAAATATCTACGTAACATTTTTGTGTGTGCGTTTGGGTCAAAGCTGTTATGCCCATGTAGAGCAAATGTGTGTGCACGTTTATCAAATTAGCTTAAAAGGCAGCTCAGGTCGGTGTTTACTCTAGTTTTTAATAGGGAAAGTTTAAAATGCAGATTTCTCAGTGCCAATACTTTGTTGGTTATTTAGTAACTTTTTCCACAGAAGCCATCTCTCTGGAATTCTTAGCAGGAAATGCTCACTGTGAATACCCAGCATCCGTGATGGAGATCATCTGTGGCACTGGGGAGAGTGTAATCCCGTCCTGCAGCATTGTCAGCTTTCTTGAAGATGAAGCGAGCAGGGGACAAGTGTTTTCTTTTACTCTTGTTCCGTGGTCATTCACCCACCTTTCTCAGCTTCTGGCCTGTCATTGCAGCAGGTGAAGCCATCGCAGAGAAAACCTTGGGCTGTAGGATGCTGAGAGTCTGCAGGCAACTGTAGTCACAAGTTGTGGTTCTTTCTGAGGGAGTTTGAGCCAAGGAATTTTTTTCCCTGGAAATTAATCTTCTAAAATGAACAGGAGATCGTGTGCCTCCTGCAAGGTGTGGTCAGTGCCTGTGTAGAGCGATAGGGCTTTTCAACCAAAGTTGTGAGATTGCTCCATTTTAGTCAACTTTTATTTCCCTTGAGGATGTTCTCAGCAGAATTCTGAGCTAGTTTGAACTAAAGCATCAAAGTTAAAAAGGAATTTGGACCAGAAAACGTGTTCATATGCTTGAAACAGTGCTACGAAACTGAAAGGAGGGTCTCAAGTCTGTGAAGTCACCAAAATAATAGACATCATTATCAGCAGTTCGTATGACTATGTAGAGCAAAGTGAGTCTTACTTTATTAATAATTAAAACAGCATCAAGCCTTATCAACCAAAATCTAATCATGCACCATGTGAATCCCAGAAATTCACGTGCATTTTTCCATGGAGGCAAGTTGAATTGAATGCCGAAATAAAACACCAAAATGAGTGATTTTTCAAATATTTGGATAAAGTTTTGTCAATTGTTAGTGCTCCTTGTAACTGTTACATAAATGGGATTGAAGTCTGTGGAC